>NW_027480606.1:0-300000 GCF_051401765.1 Calliopsis andreniformis
GGCTATGGCTATGGCTGCTATGGCTACGGCTATGGCTGCCATGGCTATGGCTATGGCTCCTATGGATATGGCTATGGCTCCTCTGGGCTATGGCTATGGATGCTTTGGCTATATCTAAATCTGCTATGGCTATGACTATTACTGCTACAGCTATGGCAATGGCTGCAAATATCTATGGCTGCTATAGCTATGGCTATGGCTGCTATAGCTATGGCTATGGCTGATATGGCTATGGCTACGGCTGCTATGGCTATGGCTGAGGCTGCTATGGTTATCGCTATGCGTGCTATTGCTATGGCTATGGCTGCCATGGCTATGGCTATGGCTGCTATGTCTATGGCTGGTATAGCTATGCCTATGGCTGCTGCGGCTATGGCTATAACTGCTATGGCTATGGCATCGGCTAATGTGGCTATGGCTACGTCTATGGCTGCTATGGCTATGGCTATGGCTATGGCTGCTATGTCTAGGGCTGTGGCTATGGCTGCTATGGCTGTGGCTATGGCTATGGCTGCTGTGGCTATGGCATTGGCTATGGCTCGTATGGCTATGGCTATGGCTGCAATGGCTATGCCTATGGCTGCTATAGCAATGGCTGCTATAGCTATGGCTATGGCTGCTAATGCTTTGGCTACGGCTATGGCTATGGCTATGGCTGCTTTGGCTATGGCTGCTATAGCTATGGCTATGGCTGATATGGCTATGGCTATAACTGCTATGGCTATGGCTATGGGTACTTTGGCTATGGGCTATGGCTATGTCTGCTATGGCTGCTATGGCTATTGCTGTTGCTGCTACAGCTATGGCTATGGCTATGGCTATGCCTGCGATGGGTACGGCTATGGCTGCTATGGCTATGGCTATGGCTATGCCTGCGATGGCTACGGCTATGGCTGCTATGGCTAGGCTATGGCTTCTATGGTTATGGCTACGGCTGCTATGGCTATGGCTGCGGCTGCTATGGCTATGGCTATGCGTGCTATTGCTATGGCTATGGCTGCTATGGCAATGCTATGGCTGCTATGGCTATGGCTATCGCTCCTATGGATATGGCGATGGCTCCTATGGCTATGGCTATGGATGCTTTGGCTATGGCTAAATCTGCTATGGCTATGACTATTACTGCTACAGCTATGGCAATGGCTGCTATATCTATGGCTGCTATGGCTATGGCTATGCGTGCTATTGCTATGGCTATGGCTGCTATGGCTATGGCTATGGCTGCTATGGCTATGGCTATGGCTGCTTTGGCTATGGCTGCTATAGCTATGGCTATGGCCGCTATGGCTATGGCTGCGGCTGCTATGGCTATGTTATGCGTGCTATTGCTATGGCTATGGCTGCTATGGCTATGGCTACGGCTGCTATGGCTATGGCTGCGGCTGCTATGGCTATGGCTATGCGTGCTATTGCTATGGCTATGGCTGCTATGGCAATGGCTGCGGCTGCTATGGCTATGGCTATGCGTGCTATTGCTATGGCTATGGCTGCTATGGCAATGGCTATGGCTGCTATGGCTATGGCTATCGCTCCTATGGATATGGCGATGGCTCCTATGGCTATGGCTATGGATGCTTTGGCTATGGCTAAATCTGCTATGGCTATGACTATTACTGCTTACAGCTATGGCAATGGCTGCTATATCTATGGCTGCTATAGCTATGGCTGCTATGGCTGCTATGACTATTGCTATTGCTGCTATGGCTATGGCTATGGCTATGGCTATGCCTGCGATGGCTACGGCTATGGCTGCTATGGCTATGGCTATGGCTGCTATGGCTATGGCTACGGCTGCTATGGCTATGGCTGCGGCTGCTATGGCTATGGCTATGCGTGCTATTGCTATGGCTATGGCTGCTATGGCTATGGCTATGGCTGCTATGGCTATGGCTATGGATGCTTTGGCCATGGCTGCTATAGCTATGGATATGGCTGATATGGCTATAGGTACCTATACATATGGCTATGGCTGCTATGGCCATGGCAATGGCTGCTATGTCCATGGCTATGGCTGCTATGGCTATGGTTACGGCTGCTATGGCTATGGCTATGGCTGCTATGGCTATGGCTATGGCTGCTTTGGCTATGGCTGCTATAGCTATGGCTATGGCTGATATGGCTATGGCGATTGCTGCTATGGCTATGGCTATGGATGCTTTGGCTATGGCTTTGGCTGATATGGCTATGGCTATGGCTGCTATGGCTATGGCTACGTTTGCTATGGCTGTCGCTATGCGTGCTATGGCTATGACTATGGCTGCTATGGCCATGGCTATGGCTGCTATGGCTGCTATGGCTGTGGCTGTTGCTGCTAAGGCTATGGCTATGGCTATGGCTGCGATGGCTACGGCTATGGCTGCTGTGGCTATCGCTATGGCTGCTATGGCTATGGTTCCTATACATATGGCTATGGCCGCTATGGCCATGGCTATGGCTGCTATGGCCATGGCTATGGCTGCTATGGCTATGGTTATGGCTGCTATGGATATGGCTATGACTATTGCTGCTATGGCTATGGCTATGGCTATGGCTATTGCTGCTATGGCTCTGGCTATGGCTATGACAATGGCTGCTATGGCTATGGCAATGGCTGCTATGTCTATGGTATAGATATGCCTATGGCTGCTACCGCTATGGCTATAACTGCTATGGCTATGGCATTGGCTACTGTGGCTATGTCCATGTCTATGGCTGCTATGGCTATGGCTATGGCTATGGCTGCTATGGATATAGCTATGGCTGCTATGGCTATGGCTGTTGCTATGGCTGTTACGGCTGTGGCTATGGCTACGGCTGCTGTGGCTACGCCATTGGCTATGGCTCGTATGGCTATGGCTATGGCTGCTATGGCTACGGCTGCTATGGCTATGGCTATGGCTGCTATGGCTACGGCTATGGCTGCTATGGCTATGGCTATTGCTGCTTTGGCTATGGCTGCTATAGCTATGGCTATGACTGATATGGCTATGGCTATAGCTGCTATGGCTATGGCTATGGGTACTTTGGCTATGGCTATGGCTGATATGGCTATGGCTATGGCTGCTATGGCTATGACTACGGCTGCTATGGCTGTCGCTATGCGTGCTATGGCTATGACTATGGCTGCTATGGCTATGGCTATGGCTGCTATGGCTGCTATGGCTATTGCTATTGCTGCTATGGCTATGGCTATGGCTATGGCTATGGCTATGCCTGCGATGGCTACGGCAATGGCTGCTATGGCTATGAATATGGCTGCTATGGCTATGGCTACGGCTGCTATGGCTATGGCTGCGGCTGCTATGACTATGGCTATGCGTGCTATTGCTATGGCTATGGCTGCTATGGCTATGGCTATGGCTGCTATGGCTATGGCTATGGCTGCTTTGGCTATGGCTGCTATAGCTATGGCTATGGCTGATATGGCTATGGCTATAGCTGCTATGGCTATGGCTATGGATGCTTTGGCTATGGCTATGGCTGATATGGCTATTGCTATGGCTGCTATGGCAATGGCTACGGCTGCTATGGCTGTCGCTATGCGTGCTATGGCTATGGCTATGGCTGCTAGGGCTATGGCTACGTCTGCTATGGCTGCTATGGCTATTGCTATTGCTGCTATGGCTATGGCTATGGCTATGGCTATGCCTGCGATAGGTACGGCTATGGCTGCTATGGCTATGGCTATGGCTGCTATGGCTATGGCTATGGATGCTATGGCTGTGGCAACGGCTGCTATGGCTATGGCTGCGGCTGCTAAGGTTATCGCTATGCGTGCTATTGCTATGGCTATGGCTGCTATGGCTATGACTATGGCTGCTATGGCTGCTATGGCTATGGCTATTGCTGCTATGGCTACTGCTATGGCTATGGCTATGACTGCTATGGCTACGGCTATGGCTGCCATGGCTATGGCTATGGCTCCTATGGATATGGCTATGGCTCCTCTGCCTATGGCTATGGATGCTTTGGCTATATCTAAATCTGCTATGGCTATGACTATTACTGCTACAGCTATGGCAATGGCTGCTATATCTATGGCTGCTATAGCTATGGCTATGGCTGCTATTGCTATGACTATGGCTGCTATGGCTATGGCTATGGCTATGGCTGCTATGGATATAGCTATGGCTGCTATGTCTATGGCTGTGGCTATGGCTGCTATGGCTGTGGCTATGGCTACGGCTGCTGTGGCTATGGCTATGGCTGCTTTGGCTATGGCTGCTATAGCTATGGCTATGGCTGATATGGCTATGGCTACGGCTGCTATGGCTATGGCTGAGGCTGCTATGGTTATCGCTATGCGTGCTATTGCTATGGCTATGGCTGCCATGGCTATGGCTATGGCTGCTATGTCTATGGCTGGTATAGCTATGCCTATGGCTGCTGCGGCTATGGCTATAACTGCTATGGATCTGGCATCGGCTAATGTGGCTATGGCTACGTCTATGGCTGCTATGGCTATGGCTATGGCTATGGCTGCTATGTCTATGGCTGTGGCTATGGCTGCTATGGCTGTGGCTATGGCTATTGCTGCTGTGGCTATGGCATTGGCTATGGCTCGTATGGCTATGGCTATGGCTGCAATGGCTATGCTATGGCTGCTATAGCAATGGCTGCTATAGCTATGGCTATGGCTGCTAATGCTTTGGCTACGGCTATGGCTATGGCTATGGCTGCTTTGGCTATGGCTGCTATAGCTATGGCTATGGCTGATATGGCTATGGCTATAAACTGCTATGGCTATGGCTATGGGTACTTTGGCTATGGCTATGGCTATGTCTGCTATGGCTGCTATGGCTATTGCTGTTGCTGCTACGGCTATGGCTATGGCTATGGCTATGCCTGCGATGGGTACGGCTATGGCTGCTATGGCTATGGCTATGGCTGCTATGGCTATGGCTATGGATGCTATGGCCATGGCTATGGCTGATATGGCTATGGTTATGGCTGCTATGGATATGGCTATGACTATTGCTGCTATGGCTATGGCTATGGCTATTGCTGCTATGGCTGTGGCTATGGCTATGACAATGGCTGCTATGGCTATGGCAATGGCTGCTATGTCCTATGGTATAGATATGCCTATGGCTGCTACGGCTATGGCTATAACTGCTATGGCTATGGCTGCTATATCTATGGCTATGGCTGATATGGCTATGGCTTATAAGCTGCTATGGCTATGGCCATGGCTGCTATGGCTATGGCTATGGGTACTTTGCTTTGGCTATGGCTGATATGGCTATGGCTATGGCTGCTATGCTATGGCTATGGGTACTTTGGCTATGGCTATGGCTGATATGGCTATGGCTATGGCTTCTATGGCTATGGCTACGGCTGCTATGGCTGTCGCTATGCGTGCTATGGCTATGACTATGGCTGCTATGGCTATGTCTACGGCTGCTATGGCTATGGCTGCGGCTGCTATGGCTATGGCTATGCGTGCTAGTGCTATGGCTATGGCTGTTATGGCTATGGCTATGGCTGCTATGGCTATGGCTATGGCTGCTTTGGCTATGGCTGCCATAGCTATGGCTATGGCTGCTATGGCTATGGCTGCGGCTGCTATGGCTATGGCTATGCGTGCTATTGCTATGGCTATGGCTGCTATGGCTATGGCTATGGCTCCTATCGATATGGCGATGGCTCCTATGGCTATGGCTATGGATGCTTTGGCTATGGCTAAATCTGCTATGGCTATGACTATTACTGCTACAGCTATGGCAATGGCTGCTATATCTATGGCTGCTATAGCTATGGCTATGGCTGCTATTGCTATGACTATGGCTGCTATGGCTATGGCTATGTCTGCTATGGCTGTGGCTATGGCTATGTCTGCTACAGCTATGGCTACGGCTATGGCTGCTATGGCTATCGCTATGGCTGCTGTGGCTATGGCTATGGCTCCTATGACTATGGCTGTGGATACTTTGTCTGTGGCTAAAGCTGCTATGCCTACGACTATAGCTGCTATGGCTATGCCTATGGCTGCTACGGCTATGCCTATAACTGCTATGGCTATGGCATTGGCTGCTGTGGCTATGGCTATGGGCTGCTATAGTTATGGCTATGGATGCTTTGGCTATGGCTGCTATAGCTATGGATATGGCTGATTATGGCTATGGTACCTATACATATGGCTATGGCTGCTATGGCCATGGCAATGGCTGCTATGTCCATGGCTATGGCTGCTATGGCTATGGTTACGGCTGCTATGGCTATGGCTATGCGTGCTATTGCTATGGCTATAACTGCTATGGCTACGGCATTGGCTGCAGTGGTTATGGCTATGGCTATGGCTGCAATGGCTATGTCTAGGCTGCTATGGCTATCGCTATGCGTGCTATTGCTATAGCTATGGCTCCGATGGCTATGCCCATGGCTGCTACGGCTGTGGCTATTGCTGCTGTGGATATAGCTATGGCTCCTATGGCTATGGCTATGGCTGCTTCGTTTATGGCTGGTATAGCTATGCGTATGGCTGCTACGGCTATGGCCCATAACTACTATGGCTATGGCATTGGCTGCTGTGGCTATGGCTATGGCAATGACAATGGCTGCTATGGGCTATGGCTATGGCTGCTATGTCTATGGCTGGTATAGCTATGCCTATGGCTGCTACGGCTCTGGCTATAACTGCTATGGCTATGGCATTGGCTACTGTGGCTATGGCTATGTCTATGGCTGCTATGGCTACTGGCTATGGCTATGGCTGCTATGGATATAGCTATGGCTGCTATGGCTATGGCTATGGCTACGGCTGCTATGGCTATGCTATGGCTGCAATGTCCATGGCAATGGCTGCTATGTCTATGGCTGGTGTAGCTATGCCTATGGCTGCTACGCCTATGGCTATAACTGCTATGGTTATAGCATTGGCTGCTGTGGCTATGGCTATGGCTATGACAATGGCTGCTATGGCTATGGCTATGGCTGCTATGTCTATGGCTGGTATAGCTATGCCTATGGCTGCTACGGCTATGGCTATAACCGCTATGGCTATGGCATCGGCTAATGTGGCTATGGCTATGTCTATGGCTGCTATTGCTATGGCTATGGCTATGGCTGCTATGGATATAGCTATGGCTGGTGTGTCTATGGCTATGGCCATGGCTGCTATGGCTATTGCTATGGCTGCTTTGGCTATGGCTGCTATAGCTATGGCTATGGCTGATATGGCTATGGCGATTGCTGCTATGGCTATGGCTATGGATGCTTTGGCTATGGCTTTGGCTGATATGGCTATGGCAATGGCTGCTATGGCTATGGCTACGTTTGCTATGGCTGTCGCTATGCGTGCTATGGCTATGACTATGGCTGCTATGGCCATGGCTATGGCTGCTATGGCTGCTATGGCTGTGGCTGTTGCTGCTAAGGCTATGGCTATGGCTATGGCTGCGATGGCTACGGCTATGGCTGCTGTGGCTATCGCTATGACTGCTATGGCTATGGTTCCTATACATATGGCTATGGCCGCTAAGGCCATGGCTATGGCTGCTATGGCCATGGCTATGGCTGCTATGGCTATGGTTATGGCTACTATGGATATGGCTATGACTATTGCTGCTATGGCTATGGCTATGGCTATGGCTATTGCTGCTATGGCTGTGGGCTATGGCTATGACAATGGCTGCTATGGCAATGGCAATGGCTGCTATGTCTATGGTATAGATATGCCTATGGCTGCTACGGCTATGGCTATAACTGCTATGGCTATGGCATTGGCTACTGTGGCTATGTCCATGTCTATGGCTGCTGTGGCTACGCCATTGGCTATGGCTCGTATGGCTATGGCTATGGCTGCTATGGCTACGGCTGCCTATGGCTATGGCTATGGCTGCTATGGCTACGGCTATGGCTGCTATGGCTATGGCTATGGCTGCTATGGCCATGGCTATGGCTGCTATGGCAATGGCTATGGCTGCTATGGCTATGGTTATGGCTGCTATGGATATGGCTATGACTATTGCTGCTATGGCTATGGCTATGGCTATGGCTATTGCTGCTATGGCTGTGGCTATGGCTATGACAATGGCTGCTATGGCTATGGCAATGGCTGCTATGTCTATGGTATAGATATGCCTATGGCTGCTACGGCTATGGCTATAACTGCTATGGCTATGGCATTGGCTACTGTGGCTATGTCCATGTCTATGGCTGCTATGGCTATGGCTATGGCTATGGCTGCTATGGATATAGCTATGGCTGCTATGGCTATGGCTGTTGCTATGGCTGTTACGGCTGTGGCTATGGCTACGGCTGCTGTGGCTACGCCATTGGCTATGGCTCGTATGGCTATGGCTATGGCTGCTATGGCTACGGCTGCTATGGCTATGGCTATGGCTGCTATGGCTACGGCTATGGCTGCTATGGCTATGGCTATTGCTGCTTTGGCTATGGCTGCTATAGCTATGGCTATGACTGATATGGCTATGGCTATAGCTGCTATGGCTATGGCTATGGGTACTTTGGCTATGGCTATGGCTGATATGGCTATGGCTATGGCTGCTATGGCTATGACTACGGCTGCTATGGCTGTCGCTATGCGTGCTATGGCTATGACTATGGCTGCTATGGCTATGGCTATGGCTGCTATGGCTGCTATGGCTATTGCTATTGCTGCTATGGCTATGGCTATGGGTATGGCTATTGCTATGCCTGCGATGGCTACGGCTATGGCTGCTATGGCTATGGCTATGGCTGCTATGGCTATGTCTACGGCTGCTATGGCTATGGCTGCGGCTGCAATGGCTATGGCTATGCGTGCTATTGCTATGGCTATGGCTGCTATGGCTATGGCTATGGCTGCTATGGCTATGGCTATGGCTGCTTTGGCTATGGCTGCTATAGCTATGGCTATGGCTGCTATGGCTATGGCTGCGGCTGCTATGGCTATGGCTATGCGTGCTATTGCTATTGGCTATGGCTGCTATGGCTATGGCTATGGCTCCTATGGATATGGCGATGGCTCCTATGGCTATGGCTATGGATGCTTTGGCTATGGCTAAATCTGCTATGGCTATGACTATTACTGCTACAGCTATGGCAATGGCTGCTATATCTATGGCTGCTATAGCTATGCTATGGCTGCTATTGCTATGACTATGGCTGCTATGGCTATGGCTATGTCTGCTATGGCTGTGGCTATGCTATGTCTGCTACAGCTATGGCTACGGCTATGGCTGCTATGGCTATCGCTATGGCTGCTGTGGCTATGGCTATGGCTCCTATGACTATGGCTGTGGATACTTTGTCTGTGGCTAAAGCTGCTATGCCTACGACTATAGCTGCTATAGCTATGCCTATGGCTGCTACGGCTATGCCTATAACTGCTATGGCTATGGCATTGGCTGCTGTGGCTATGGCTATGGCTGCTATAGTTATAGGGCTATGGATGCTTTGGCTATGGCTGCTATAGCTATGGATATGGCTGATATGGCTATGGTACCTATTACATATGGCTATGGCTGCTATGGCCATGCAATGGCTGCTATGTCCATGGCTATGGCTGCTATGGCTATGGTTACGGCTGCTATGGCTATGGCTATGGCTGCTATGGCTATGGCTATGGCTGCTATGGCTGCTATGCCTATGGCTATTGCTGCTATGTCTGTGGCTGGTATAGCTATGCCTATGGCTGCTACGGCTATAGCTATAACTGCTATGGCTACGGCATTGGCTGCAGTGGCTATGGCTATGGCTATGCGTGCAATTGCTATGGCTATGGCTGCTATGGCTATGGCTATGGCTCCTATGGATATGGCGATGGCTCCTATGGCTATGGCTATGGATGCTTTGGCTATGGCTAAATCTGCTATGGCTATGACTATTACTGCTACAGCTATGGCAATGGCTGCTATATCTATGGCTGCTATAGCTATGGCTATGGCTGCTATTGCTATGACTATGGCTGCTATGGCTATGGCTATGTCTGCTATGGCTGTGCTATGGCTATGTCTGCTACAGCTATGGCTACGGCTATGGCTGCTATGGCTATCGCTATGGCTGCTGTGGCTATGGCTATGGCTCCTATGACTATGGCTGTGGATACTTTGTCTGTGGCTAAAGCTGCTATGCCTATGACTATAGCTGCTATGGCTATGCCTATGGCTGCTACGGCTATGCCTATAACTGCTATGGCTATGGCATTGGCTGCTGTGGCTATGGCTATGGCTGCTATAGTTATGGCTATGGATGCTTTGGCTATGGCTGCTATAGCTATGGATATGGCTGATATGGCTATGGTACCTATACATATGGCTATGGCTGCTATGGCCATGGCAATGGCTGCTATGTCCATGGCTATGGCTGCTATGGCTATGGTTACGGCTGCTATGGCTATGGCTATGCGTGCTATTGCTATGGCTATAACTGCTATGGCTACGGCATTGGCTGCAGTGGTTATGGCTATGGCTATGGCTGCAATGGCTATGTCTAGGCTGCTATGGCTATCGCTATGCGTGCTATTGCTATAGCTATGGCTCCGATGGCTATGCCCATGGCTGCTACGGCTGTGGCTATTGCTGCTGTGGATATAGCTATGGCTCCTATGGCTATGGCTATGGCTGCTTCGTTTATGGCTGGTATAGCTATGCGTATGGCTGCTACGGCTATGGCCATAACTGCTATGGCTATGGCATTGGCTGCTGTGGCTATGGCTATGGCAATGACAATGGCTGCTATGGCTATGGCTATGGCTGCTATGTCTATGGCTGGTATAGCTATGCCTATGGCTGCTACGGCTCTGGCTATAACTGCTATGGCTATGGCATTGGCTACTGTGGCTATGGCTATGTCTATGGCTGCTATGGCTATGGCTATGGCTATGGCTGCTATGGATATAGCTATGGCTGCTATGGCTATGGCTATGGCTACGGCTGCTATGGCTATGGCTATGGCTGCAATGTCCATGGCAATGGCTGCTATGTCTATGGCTGGTGTAGCTATGCCTATGGCTGCTACGCCTATGGCTATAACTGCTATGGTTATAGCATTGGCTGCTGTGGCTACGGCTATGGCTATGACAATGGCTGCTATGGCTATGGCTATGGCTGCTATGTCTATGGCTGGTATAGCTATGCCTATGGCTGCTACGGCTATGGCTATAACCGCTATGGCTATGGCATCGGCTAATGTGGCTATGGCTATGTCTATGGCTGCTATTGCTATGGCTATGGCTATGGCTGCTATGGATATAGCTATGGCTGGTGTGTCTATGGCTATGGCCATGGCTGCTATGGCTATTGCTATGGCTGCTTTGGCTATGGCTGCTATAGCTATGGCTATGGCTGATATGGCTATGGCGATTGCTGCTATGGCTATGGCTATGGATGCTTTGGCTATGGCTTTGGCTGATATGGCTATGGCAATGGCTGCTATGGCTATGGCTACGTTTGCTATGGCTGTCGCTATGCGTGCTATGGCTATGACTATGGCTGCTATGGCCATGGCTATGGCTGCTATGGCTGCTATGGCTGTGGCTGTTGCTGCTAAGGCTATGGCTATGGCTATGGCTGCGATGGCTACGGCTATGGCTGCTGTGGCTATCGCTATGACTGCTATGGCTATGGTTCCTATACATATGGCTATGGCCGCTAAGGCCATGGCTATGGCTGCTATGGCCATGGCTATGGCTGCTATGGCTATGGTTATGGCTACTATGGATATGGCTATGACTATTGCTGCTATGGCTATGGCTATGGCTATGGCTATTGCTGCTATGGCTGTGGCTATGGCTATGACAATGGCTGCTATGGCAATGGCAATGGCTGCTATGTCTATGGTATAGATATGCCTATGGCTGCTACGGCTATGGCTATAACTGCTATGGCTATGGCATTGGCTACTGTGGCTATGTCCATGTCTATGGCTGCTGTGGCTACGCCATTGGCTATGGCTCGTATGGCTATGGCTATGGCTGCTATGGTTACGGCTGCTATGGCTATGGCTATGGCTGCTATGGCTACGGCTATGGCTGCTATGGCTATGGCTATGGCTGCTATGGCTACGGCTACGGCTGCTATGGCTATGGCTGCTATGGCTATGGCTATGGCTGCTTTGGCTATGGCTGCTATAGCTATGGCTATGGCTGATATGGCTATGGCTATAGCTGCTATGGCTATGGCTATGGCTGCTATGTCTATGGCTGTGGCTATGGCTGCTATGGCTGTGGCTATGGCTATGTCTATGGCTGCTATGTCTATGGCTGTGGCTATGGCTGCTATGGCTGTGGCTATGGCTATGGCTGCTGTGGCTATGGCATTGGCTTTGGCTCGAATGGCTATGGCTATGGCTGCAATGGCTATGCCTATGGCTGCTATAGCAATGGCTGCTATAGCTATGGCTATGGCTGCTAATGCTTTGGCTACGGCTATGGCTATGGCTATGGCTGCTTTGGCTATGGCTGCTATAGCTATGGCTGTGGCTGATATGGCTATGGCTATAACTGCTATGGCTATGGCTATGGGTACTTTGGCTATGGCTATGGCTGATATGGCTATGGCTATGGCTGCTATGGCTATGGCTACGGCTGCTATGGCTGTCGCTATGCGTGCTATGGCTATGACTATGGCTGCTATGGCTATGGCAATGGCTGCTATGGCTGCTATGGCTATTGCTATTGCTGCTATGGCTATGGCTATGGCTATGGCTATGCCTGCGATGGCTACGGCTATGGCTGCTATGGCTATGGCTATGGCTGCTATGGCTATGGCTATGGATGCTATGGCTATGGCAACGGCTGCTGTGGCTATGGCTGCGGCTGCTAAGGTTATCGCTATGCGTGCTATTGCTATGGCTATAGCTGCTATGGCTATGGCTATTGCTGCTATGGCTACTGCTATGGCTATGGCATTGGCTACTGTGGCTATGGCTATGTCTATGGCTGCTATGCCTATGGCTATGGCTTTGGCTGCTATGGATATAGCTATGGCTGATGTGGCTATGGCTGTTGCTATGGCTGTTATGGCTGTGGCTATGGCTACGGCTGGTGTGGCTGTGGCATTGGCTATGGCTCGTATGGCTATGGCTATGGCTGCTATGGCTACGCTTGCTATGGCTATGCCTATGGCAGCTATGGCAATGGCTGCTGTAGCTATGGCTATGGCTGCTAATGCTATGGATATGGCTATGGCTCCAATGGATATGGCTATGGCTGCTATGGTTACGGCTACGGCTGCTATGGCTATGGCTATGGCTGCTATGGCTGCTATGGCTGCTATGGCTATTGCTATTGCTGCTATGGCTATGGCTATGGCTATGGCTATGGCTGCTATGGCTATGGCTACGGCTGCTATGGCTATGGCTGCGGCTGCTATGGCTATGGCTATGCGTGCTATTGCTATGGCTATGGCTGCTATGGCTATGGCTATGGCTGCTATGGCTATGGCTATGGCTGCTTTGGCTATGGCTGCTATAGCTATGGCTATGGCTGCTATGGCTATGGCTGCGGCTGCTATGGCTATGGCTATGCGTGCTATTGCTATGGCTATGGCTGCTATGGCTATCGCTATGGCTCCTATGGATATGGCGATGGCTCCTATGGCTATGGCTATGGATGCTATGGCTGTCGCTATGCGTGCTATGGCTATGACTATGGCTGCTATGGCCATGGCTATGGCTGCTATGGCTGCTATGGCTGTGGCTGTTGCTACTAAGGCTATGGCTATGGCTATGGCTGCGATGGCTACGGCTATGGCTGCTGTGGCTATCGCTATGACTGCTATGGCTATGGTTCCTATACATATGGCTATGGCCGCTAAGGCCATGGCTATGGCTGCTATGGCCATGGCTATGGCTGCTATGGCTATGGTTATGGCTACTATGGATATGGCTATGACTATTGCTGCTATGGCTATGGCTATGGCTATGGCTATTGCTGCTATGGCTGTGGCTATGGCTATGACAATGGCTGCTATGGCAATGGCAATGGCTGCTATGTCTATGGTATAGATATGCCTATGGCTGCTACGGCTATGGCTATAACTGCTATGGCTATGGCATTGGCTACTGTGGCTATGTCCATGTCTATGGCTGCTGTGGCTACGCCATTGGCTATGGCTCGTATGGCTATGGCTATGGCTGCTATGGCTACGGCTGCTATGGCTATGGCTATGGCTGCTATGGCTACGGCTATGGCTGCTATGGCTATGGCTATGGCTGCTATGGCTACGGCTACGGCTGCTATGGCTATGGCTGCTATGGCTATGGCTATGGCTGCTTTGGCTATGGCTGCTATAGCTATGGCTATGGCTGATATGGCTGTGGCTATAGCTGCTATGGCTATGGCTATGGCTGCTATGTCTATGGCTGTGGCTATGGCTGCTATGGCTGTGGCTATGGCTATGGCTATGGCTGCTATGTCTATGGCTGTGGCTATGGCTGCTATGGCTGTGGCTATGGCTATGGCTGCTGTGGCTATGGCATTGGCTATGGCTCGAATGGCTATGGCTATGGCTGCAATGGCTATGCCTATGGCTGCTATAGCAATGGCTGCTATAGCTATGGCTATGGCTGCTAATGCTTTGGCTACGGCTATGGCTATGGCTATGGCTGCTTTGGCTATGGCTGCTATAGCTATGGCTGTGGCTGATATGGCTATGGCTATAACTGCTATGGCTATGGCTATGGGTACTTTGGCTATGGCTATGGCTGATATGGCTATGGCTATGGCTGCTATGGCTATGGCTACGGCTGCTATGGCTGTCGCTATGCGTGCTATGGCTATGACTATGGCTGCTATGGCTATGGCAATGGCTGCTATGGCTGCTATGGCTATTGCTATTGCTGCTATGGCTATGGCTATGGCTATGGCTATGCCTGCGATGGCTACGGCTATGGCTGCTATGGCTATGGCTATGGCTGCTATGGCTATGGCTATGGATGCTATGGCTATGGCAACGGCTGCTGTGGCTATGGCTGCGGCTGCTAAGGTTATCGCTATGCGTGCTATTGCTATGGCTATAGCTGCTATGGCTATGGCTATTGCTGCTATGGCTACTGCTATGGCTATGGCATTGGCTACTGTGGCTATGGCTATGTCTATGGCTGCTATGCCTATGGCTATGGCTTTGGCTGCTATGGATATAGCTATGGCTGATGTGGCTATGGCTGTTGCTATGGCTGTTATGGCTGTGGCTATGGCTACGGCTGGTGTGGCTGTGGCATTGGCTATGGCTCGTATGGCTATGGCTATGGCTGCTATGGCTACGCTTGCTATGGCTATGCCTATGGCAGCTATGGCAATGGCTGCTGTAGCTATGGCTATGGCTGCTAATGCTATGGATATGGCTATGGCTCCAATGGATATGGCTATGGCTGCTATGGTTATGGCTACGGCTGCTATGGCTATGGCTATGGCTGCTATGGCTGCTATGGCTGCTATGGCTATTGCTATTACTGCTATGGCTATGGCTATGGCTATGGCTATGGCTGCTATGGCTATGGCTACGGCTGCTATGGCTATGGCTGCGGCTGCTATGGCTATGGCTATGCGTGCTATTGCTATGGCTATGGCTGCTATGGCTATGGCTATGGCTGCTATGGCGATGGCTATGGCTGCTTTGGCTATGGCTGCTATAGCTATGGCTATGGCTGCTATGGCTATGGCTGCGGCTGCTATGGCTATGGCTATGCGTGCTATTGCTATGGCTATGGCTGCTATGGCTATCGCTATGGCTCCTATGGATATGGCTGCTATGGCTATCGCTATGGCTCCTATGGATATGGCGATGGCTCCTATGGCTATGGCTATGGATGCTTTGGCTATGGCTAAATCTGCTATGGCTATGACTATTACTGCTACAGCTATGGCAATGGCTGCTATATCTATGGCTGCTATAGCTATGGCTGCTATGGCTGCTATGGCTATTGCTATTGCTGCTATGGCTATGGCTATGGCTATGCCTATGCCTGCGATGGCTACGGCTATGGCTGCTATGGCTATGGCTATGGCTGATATGGCTATGGCTATGGCTGCTATGGCTATGACTACGGCTGCTATGGCTGTCGCTATGCGTGCTATGGCTATGACTATGGCTGCTATGGCTATGGCTATGGCTGCTATGGCTGCTATGGCTATTGCTATTGCTGCTATGGCTATGGCTATGGCTATGGCTATGGCTATGCCTGCGATGGCTACGGCAATGGCTGCTATGGCTATGGCTATGGCTGCTATGGCTATGGCTACGGCTGCTATGGCTATGGCTGCGGCTGCTATGACTATGGCTATGCGTGCTATTGCTATGGCTATGGCTGCTATGGCTATGGCTATGGCTGCTATGGCTATGGCTATGGCTGCTTTGGCTATGGCTGCTATAGCTATGGCTATGGCTGATATGGCTATGGCTATAGCTGCTATGGCTATGGCAATGGATGCTTTGGCTATGGCTATGGCTGGTATGGCTATGGCTATGGCTGCTATGGCAATGGCTACGGCTGCTATGGCTGTCGCTATGCGTGCTATGGCTATGGCTATGGCTGCTAGGGCTATGGCTACGTCTGCTATGGCTGCTATGGCTACTGCTATTGCTGCTATGGCTATGGCTATGGCTATGGCTATGCCTGCGATAGGTACGGCTATGGCTGCTATGGCTATGGCTATGGCTGCTATGGCTATGGCTATGGATGCTATGGCTATGGCAACGGCTGCTATGGCTATGGCTGCGGCTGCTAAGGTTATCGCTATGCGTGCTATTGCTATGGCTATGGCTGCTATGGCTATGACTATGGCTGCTATGGCTGCTATGGCTATGGCTATTGCTGCTATGGCTACTGCTATGGCTATGGCTATGGCTGCTATGGCTACGGCTATGGCTGCCATGGCTATGGCTATGGCTCCTATGGATATGGCTATGGCTCCTCTGGCTATGGCTATGGATGCTTTGGCTATATCTAAATCTGCTATGGCTATGACTATTACTGCTACAGCTATGGCAATGGCTGCTATATCTATGGCTGCTATAGCTATGGCTATGGCTGCTATTGCTATGACTATGGCTGCTATGGCTATGGCTACGGCTATGGCTGCCATGGCTATGGCTATGGCTCCTATGGATATGGCTATGGCTCCTCTGGCTATGGCTATGGATGCTTTGGCTATATCTAAATCTGCTATGGCTATGACTATTACTGCTACAGCTATGGCAATGGCTGCTATATCTATGGCTGCTATAGCTATGGCTATGGCTGCTATTGCTATGACTATGGCTGCTATGGCTATGGCTATGGCTATGGCTGCTATGGATATAGCTATGGCTGCTATGTCTATGGCTGTGGCTATGGCTGCTATGGCTGTGGCTATGGCTACGGCTGCTGTGGCTATGGCTATGGCTGCTTTGGCTATGGCTGCTATAGCTATGGCTATGGCTGATATGGCTATGGCTACGGCTGCTATGGCTATGGCTGAGGCTGCTATGGTTATCGCTATGCGTGCTATTGCTATGGCTATGGCTGCCATGGCTATGGCTATGGCTGCTATGTCTATGGCTGGTATAGCTATGCCTATGGCTGCTGCGGCTATGGCTATAACTGCTATGGCTATGGCATCGGCTAATGTGGCTATGGCTACGTCTATGGCTGCTATGGCTATGGCTATGGCTATGGCTGCTATGTCTATGGCTGTGGCTATGGCTGCTATGGCTGTGGCTATGGCTATGGCTGCTGTGGCTATGGCATTGGCTATGGCTCGTATGGCTATGGCTATGGCTGCAATGGCTATGCCTATGGCTGCTATAGCAATGGCTGCTATAGCTATGGCTATGGCTGCTAATGCTTTGGCTACGGCTATGGCTATGGCTATGGCTGCTTTGGCTATGGCTGCTATAGCTATGGCTATGGCTGATATGGCTATGGCTATAACTCCTATGGCTATGGCTATGGGTACTTTGGCTATGGCTATGGCTATGTCTGCTATGGCTGCTATGGCTATTGCTGTTGCTGCTACGGCTATGGCTATGGCTATGGCTATGCCTGCGATGGGTACGGCTATGGCTGCTATGGCTATGGCTATGGCTGCTATGGCTATGGCTATGGATGCTATGGCCATGGCTATGGCTGATATGGCTATGGTTATGGCTGCTATGGATATGGCTATGACTATTGCTGCTATGGCTATGGCTATGGCTATTGCTGCTATGGCTGTGGCTATGGCTATGGCTATGGCTGCTATGGCTATGGCTATGGCTGCTTTGGCTATGGCTGCTATAGCTATGGCTATGGCTGATATGGCTATGGCTATAGCTGCTATGGCTATGGCTATGGATGCTTTGGCTATGGCTATGGCTGATATGGCTATGGCTATGGCTGCTATGGCAATGGCTACGGCTGCTATGGCTGTCGCTATGCGTGCTATGGCTATGGCTATGGCTGCTACGGCTATGGCTATAACCGCTATGGCTATGGCATCGGCTAATGTGGCTATGGCTATGTCTATGGCTGCTATTGCTATGGCTATGGCTATGGCTGCTATGGATATAGCTATGGCTGGTGTGTCTATGGCTATGGCCATGGCTGCTATGGCTATTGCTATGGCTGCTTTGGCTATGGCTGCTATAGCTATGGCTATGGCTGATATGGCTATGGCGATTGCTGCTATGGCTATGGCTATGGATGCTTTGGCTATGGCTTTGGCTGATATGGCTATGGCAATGGCTGCTATGGCTATGGCTACGTTTGCTATGGCTGTCGCTATGCGTGCTATGGCTATGACTATGGCTGCTATGGCCATGGCTATGGCTGCTATGGCTGCTATGGCTGTGGCTGTTGCTGCTAAGGCTATGGCTATGGCTATGGCTGCGATGGCTACGGCTATGGCTGCTGTGGCTATCGCTATGACTGCTATGGCTATGGTTCCTATACATATGGCTATGGCCGCTAAGGCCATGGCTATGGCTGCTATGGCCATGGCTATGGCTGCTATGGCTATGGTTATGGCTACTATGGATATGGCTATGACTATTGCTGCTATGGCTATGGCTATGGCTATGGCTATTGCTGCTATGGCTGTGGCTATGGCTATGACAATGGCTGCTATGGCAATGGCAATGGCTGCTATGTCTATGGTATAGATATGCCTATGGCTGCTACGGCTATGGCTATAACTGCTATGGCTATGGCATTGGCTACTGTGGCTATGTCCATGTCTATGGCTGCTGTGGCTACGCCATTGGCTATGGCTCGTATGGCTATGGCTATGGCTGCTATGGTTACGGCTGCTATGGCTATGGCTATGGCTGCTATGGCTACGGCTATGGCTGCTATGGCTATGGCTATGGCTGCTATGGCTACGGCTACGGCTGCTATGGCTATGGCTGCTATGGCTATGGCTATGGCTGCTTTGGCTATGGCTGCTATAGCTATGGCTATGGCTGATATGGCTATGGCTATAGCTGCTATGGCTATGGCTATGGCTGCTATGTCTATGGCTGTGGCTATGGCTGCTATGGCTGTGGCTATGGCTATGTCTATGGCTGCTATGTCTATGGCTGTGGCTATGGCTGCTATGGCTGTGGCTATGGCTATGGCTGCTGTGGCTATGGCATTGGCTTTGGCTCGAATGGCTATGGCTATGGCTGCAATGGCTATGCCTATGGCTGCTATAGCAATGGCTGCTATAGCTATGGCTATGGCTGCTAATGCTTTGGCTACGGCTATGGCTATGGCTATGGCTGCTTTGGCTATGGCTGCTATAGCTATGGCTGTGGCTGATATGGCTATGGCTATAACTGCTATGGCTATGGCTATGGGTACTTTGGCTATGGCTATGGCTGATATGGCTATGGCTATGGCTGCTATGGCTATGGCTACGGCTGCTATGGCTGTCGCTATGCGTGCTATGGCTATGACTATGGCTGCTATGGCTATGGCAATGGCTGCTATGGCTAATATGGCTATTGCTATTGCTGCTATGGCTATGGCTATGGCTATGGCTATGCCTGCGATGGCTACGGCTATGGCTGCTATGGCTATGGCTATGGCTGCTATGGCTATGGCTATGGATGCTATGGCTATGGCAACGGCTGCTGTGGCTATGGCTGCGGCTGCTAAGGTTATCGCTATGCGTGCTATTGCTATGGCTATAGCTGCTATGGCTATGGCTATTGCTGCTATGGCTACTGCTATGGCTATGGCATTGGCTACTGTGGCTATGGCTATGTCTATGGCTGCTATGCCTATGGCTATGGCTTTGGCTGCTATGGATATAGCTATGGCTGATGTGGCTATGGCTGTTGCTATGGCTGTTATGGCTGTGGCTATGGCTACGGCTGGTGTGGCTGTGGCATTGGCTATGGCTCGTATGGCTATGGCTATGGCTGCTATGGCTACGCTTGCTATGGCTATGCCTATGGCAGCTATGGCAATGGCTGCTGTAGCTATGGCTATGGCTGCTAATGCTATGGATATGGCTATGGCTCCAATGGATATGGCTATGGCTGCTATGGTTACGGCTACGGCTGCTATGGCTATGGCTATGGCTGCTATGGCTGCTATGGCTGCTATGGCTATTGCTATTGCTGCTATGGCTATGGCTATGGCTATGGCTATGGCTGCTATGGCTATGGCTACGGCTGCTATGGCTATGGCTGCGGCTGCTATGGCTATGGCTATGCGTGCTATTGCTATGGCTATGGCTGCTATGGCTATGGCTATGGCTGCTATGGCTATGGCTATGGCTGCTTTGGCTATGGCTGCTATAGCTATGGCTATGGCTGCTATGGCTATGGCTGCGGCTGCTATGGCTATGGCTATGCGTGCTATTGCTATGGCTATGGCTGCTATGGCTATCGCTATGGCTCCTATGGATATGGCGATGGCTCCTATGGCTATGGCTATGGATGCTATGGCTGTCGCTATGCGTGCTATGGCTATGACTATGGCTGCTATGGCCATGGCTATGGCTGCTATGGCTGCTATGGCTGTGGCTGTTGCTACTAAGGCTATGGCTATGGCTATGGCTGCGATGGCTACGGCTATGGCTGCTGTGGCTATCGCTATGACTGCTATGGCTATGGTTCCTATACATATGGCTATGGCCGCTAAGGCCATGGCTATGGCTGCTATGGCCATGGCTATGGCTGCTATGGCTATGGTTATGGCTACTATGGATATGGCTATGACTATTGCTGCTATGGCTATGGCTATGGCTATGGCTATTGCTGCTATGGCTGTGGCTATGGCTATGACAATGGCTGCTATGGCAATGGCAATGGCTGCTATGTCTATGGTATAGATATGCCTATGGCTGCTACGGCTATGGCTATAACTGCTATGGCTATGGCATTGGCTACTGTGGCTATGTCCATGTCTATGGCTGCTGTGGCTACGCCATTGGCTATGGCTCGTATGGCTATGGCTATGGCTGCTATGGCTACGGCTGCTATGGCTATGGCTATGGCTGCTATGGCTACGGCTATGGCTGCTATGGCTATGGCTATGGCTGCTATGGCTACGGCTACGGCTGCTATGGCTATGGCTGCTATGGCTATGGCTATGGCTGCTTTGGCTATGGCTGCTATAGCTATGGCTATGGCTGATATGGCTGTGGCTATAGCTGCTATGGCTATGGCTATGGCTGCTATGTCTATGGCTGTGGCTATGGCTGCTATGGCTGTGGCTATGGCTATGGCTATGGCTGCTATGTCTATGGCTGTGGCTATGGCTGCTATGGCTGTGGCTATGGCTATGGCTGCTGTGGCTATGGCATTGGCTATGGCTCGAATGGCTATGGCTATGGCTGCAATGGCTATGCCTATGGCTGCTATAGCAATGGCTGCTATAGCTATGGCTATGGCTGCTAATGCTTTGGCTACGGCTATGGCTATGGCTATGGCTGCTTTGGCTATGGCTGCTATAGCTATGGCTGTGGCTGATATGGCTACGGCTATAACTGCTATGGCTATGGCTATGGGTACTTTGGCTATGGCTATGGCTGATATGGCTATGGCTATGGCTGCTATGGCTATGGCTACGGCTGCTATGGCTGTCGCTATGCGTGCTATGGCTATGACTATGGCTGCTATGGCTATGGCAATGGCTGCTATGGCTGCTATGGCTATTGCTATTGCTGCTATGGCTATGGCTATGGCTATGGCTATGCCTGCGATGGCTACGGCTATGGCTGCTATGGCTATGGCTATGGCTGCTATGGCTATGGCTATGGATGCTATGGCTATGGCAACGGCTGCTGTGGCTATGGCTGCGGCTGCTAAGGTTATCGCTATGCGTGCTATTGCTATGGCTATAGCTGCTATGGCTATGGCTATTGCTGCTATGGCTACTGCTATGGCTATGGCATTGGCTACTGTGGCTATGGCTATGTCTATGGCTGCTATGCCTATGGCTATGGCTTTGGCTGCTATGGATATAGCTATGGCTGATGTGGCTATGGCTGTTGCTATGGCTGTTATGGCTGTGGCTATGGCTACGGCTGGTGTGGCTGTGGCATTGGCTATGGCTCGTATGGCTATGGCTATGGCTGCTATGGCTACGCTTGCTATGGCTATGCCTATGGCAGCTATGGCAATGGCTGCTGTAGCTATGGCTATGGCTGCTAATGCTATGGATATGGCTATGGCTCCAATGGATATGGCTATGGCTGCTATGGTTATGGCTACGGCTGCTATGGCTATGGCTATGGCTGCTATGGCTGCTATGGCTGCTATGGCTATTGCTATTACTGCTATGGCTATGGCTATGGCTATGGCTATGGCTGCTATGGCTATGGCTACGGCTGCTATGGCTATGGCTGCGGCTGCTATGGCTATGGCTATGCGTGCTATTGCTATGGCTATGGCTGCTATGGCTATGGCTATGGCTGCTATGGCGATGGCTATGGCTGCTTTGGCTATGGCTGCTATAGCTATGGCTATGGCTGCTATGGCTATGGCTGCGGCTGCTATGGCTATGGCTATGCGTGCTATTGCTATGGCTATGGCTGCTATGGCTATCGCTATGGCTCCTATGGATATGGCGATGGCTCCTATGGCTATGGCTATGGATGCTTTGGCTATGGCTAAATCTGCTATGGCTATGACTATTACTGCTACAGCTATGGCAATGGCTGCTATATCTATGGCTGCTATAGCTATGGCTGCTATGGCTGCTATGGCTATTGCTATTGCTGCTATGGCTATGGCTATGGCTATGCCTATGCCTGCGATGGCTACGGCTATGGCTGCTATGGCTATGGCTATGGCTGATATGGCTATGGCTATGGCTGCTATGGCTATGACTACGGCTGCTATGGCTGTCGCTATGCGTGCTATGGCTATGACTATGGCTGCTATGGCTATGGCTATGGCTGCTATGGCTGCTATGGCTATTGCTATTGCTGCTATGGCTATGGCTATGGCTATGGCTATGGCTATGCCTGCGATGGCTACGGCAATGGCTGCTATGGCTATGGCTATGGCTGCTATGGCTATGGCTACGGCTGCTATGGCTATGGCTGCGGCTGCTATGACTATGGCTATGCGTGCTATTGCTATGGCTATGGCTGCTATGGCTATGGCTATGGCTGCTATGGCTATGGCTATGGCTGCTTTGGCTATGGCTGCTATAGCTATGGCTATGGCTGATATGGCTATGGCTATAGCTGCTATGGCTATGGCAATGGATGCTTTGGCTATGGCTATGGCTGGTATGGCTATGGCTATGGCTGCTATGGCAATGGCTACGGCTGCTATGGCTGTCGCTATGCGTGCTATGGCTATGGCTATGGCTGCTAGGGCTATGGCTACGTCTGCTATGGCTGCTATGGCTACTGCTATTGCTGCTATGGCTATGGCTATGGCTATGGCTATGCCTGCGATAGGTACGGCTATGGCTGCTATGGCTATGGCTATGGCTGCTATGGCTATGGCTATGGATGCTATGGCTATGGCAACGGCTGCTATGGCTATGGCTGCGGCTGCTAAGGTTATCGCTATGCGTGCTATTGCTATGGCTATGGCTGCTATGGCTATGACTATGGCTGCTATGGCTGCTATGGCTATGGCTATTGCTGCTATGGCTACTGCTATGGCTATGGCTATGGCTGCTATGGCTACGGCTATGGCTGCCATGGCTATGGCTATGGCTCCTATGGATATGGCTATGGCTCCTCTGGCTATGGCTATGGATGCTTTGGCTATATCTAAATCTGCTATGGCTATGACTATTACTGCTACAGCTATGGCAATGGCTGCTATATCTATGGCTGCTATAGCTATGGCTATGGCTGCTATTGCTATGACTATGGCTGCTATGGCTATGGCTACGGCTATGGCTGCCATGGCTATGGCTATGGCTCCTATGGATATGGCTATGGCTCCTCTGGCTATGGCTATGGATGCTTTGGCTATATCTAAATCTGCTATGGCTATGACTATTACTGCTACAGCTATGGCAATGGCTGCTATATCTATGGCTGCTATAGCTATGGCTATGGCTGCTATTGCTATGACTATGGCTGCTATGGCTATGGCTATGGCTATGGCTGCTATGGATATAGCTATGGCTGCTATGTCTATGGCTGTGGCTATGGCTGCTATGGCTGTGGCTATGGCTACGGCTGCTGTGGCTATGGCTATGGCTGCTTTGGCTATGGCTGCTATAGCTATGGCTATGGCTGATATGGCTATGGCTACGGCTGCTATGGCTATGGCTGAGGCTGCTATGGTTATCGCTATGCGTGCTATTGCTATGGCTATGGCTGCCATGGCTATGGCTATGGCTGCTATGTCTATGGCTGGTATAGCTATGCCTATGGCTGCTGCGGCTATGGCTATAACTGCTATGGCTATGGCATCGGCTAATGTGGCGATGGCTACGTCTATGGCTGCTATGGCTATGGCTATGGCTATGGCTGCTATGTCTATGGCTGTGGCTATGGCTGCTATGGCTGTGGCTATGGCTATGGCTGCTGTGGCTATGGCATTGGCTATGGCTCGTATGGCTATGGCTATGGCTGCAATGGCTATGCCTATGGCTGCTATAGCAATGGCTGCTATAGCTATGGCTATGGCTGCTAATGCTTTGGCTACGGCTATGGCTATGGCTATGGCTGCTTTGGCTATGGCTGCTATAGCTAT
The DNA here is from genome assembly GCF_051401765.1 of Calliopsis andreniformis. NCBI lineage: Eukaryota > Metazoa > Arthropoda > Insecta > Hymenoptera > Andrenidae > Calliopsis > Calliopsis andreniformis. Next base: position 25,047 of record NW_027480606.1, read on the forward strand.
GGCTATGGCTGATATGGCTATGGCTATAACTGCTATGGCTATGGCTATGGGTACTTTGGCTATGGCTATGGCTATGTCTGCTATGGCTGCTATGGCTATTGCTGTTGCTGCTACGGCTATGGCTATGGCTATGGCTATGCCTGCGATGGGTACGGCTATGGCTGCTATGGCTATGGCTATGGCTGCTATGGCTATGGCTATGGATGCTATGGCCATGGCTATGGCTGATATGGCTATGGTTATGGCTGCTATGGATATGGCTATGACTATTGCTGCTATGGCTATGGCTATGGCTATTGCTGCTATGGCTGTGGCTATGGCTATGGCTATGGCTGCTATGGCTATGGCTATGGCTGCTTTGGCTATGGCTGCTATAGCTATGGCTATGGCTGATATGGCTATGGCTATAGCTGCTATGGCTATGGCTATGGATGCTTTGGCTATGGCTATGGCTGATATGGCTATGGCTATGGCTGCTATGGCAATGGCTACGGCTGCTATGGCTGTCGCTATGCGTGCTATGGCTATGGCTATGGCTGCTAGGGCTATGGCTACGTCTGCTATGGCTGCTATGGCTATTGCTATTGCTGCTATGGCTATGGCTATGGCTATGGCTATGCCTGCGATAGGTACGGCTATGGCTGCTATGGCTATGGCTATGGCTGCTATGGCTATGGCTATGGATGCTATGGCTATGGCAACGGCTGCTATGGCTATGGCTGCGGCTGCTAAGGTTATCGCTATGCGTGCTATTGCTATGGCTATGGCTGCTATGGCTATGACTATGGCTGCTATGGCTGCTATGGCTATGGCTATTGCTGCTATGGCTACTGCTATGGCTATGGCTATGGCTGCTATGGCTACGGCTATGGCTGCCATGGCTATGGCTATGGCTCCTATGGATATGGCTATGGCTCCTCTGGCTATGGCTATGGATGCTTTGGCTATATCTAAATCTGCTATGGCTATGACTATTACTGCTACAGCTATGGCAATGGCTGCTATATCTATGGCTGCTATAGCTATGGCTATGGCTGCTATAGCTATGGCTATGGCTGATATGGCTATGGCTACGGCTGCTATGGCTATGGCTGAGGCTGCTATGGTTATCGCTATGCGTGCTATTGCTATGGCTATGGCTGCCATGGCTATGGCTATGGCTGCTATGTCTATGGCTGGTATAGCTATGCCTATGGCTGCTGCGGCTATGGCTATAACTGCTATGGCTATGGCATCGGCTAATGTGGCTATGGCTACGTCTATGGCTGCTATGGCTATGGCTATGGCTATGGCTGCTATGTCTAGGGCTGTGGCTATGGCTGCTATGGCTGTGGCTATGGCTATGGCTGCTGTGGCTATGGCATTGGCTATGGCTCGTATGGCTATGGCTATGGCTGCAATGGCTATGCCTATGGCTGCTATAGCAATGGCTGCTATAGCTATGGCTATGGCTGCTAATGCTTTGGCTACGGCTATGGCTATGGCTATGGCTGCTTTGGCTATGGCTGCTATAGCTATGGCTATGGCTGATATGGCTATGGCTATAACTGCTATGGCTATGGCTATGGGTACTTTGGCTATGGCTATGGCTATGTCTGCTATGGCTGCTATGGCTATTGCTGTTGCTGCTACAGCTATGGCTATGGCTATGGCTATGCCTGCGATGGGTACGGCTATGGCTGCTATGGCTATGGCTATGGCTGCTATGGCTATGGCTATGGATGCTATGGCCATGGCTATGGCTGATATGGCTATGGTTATGGCTGCTATGGATATGGCTATGACTATTGCTGCTATGGCTATGGCTATGGCTATTGCTGCTATGGCTGTGGCTATGGCTATGACAATGGCTGCTATGGCTATGGCAATGGCTGCTATGTCTATGGTATAGATATGCCTATGGCTGCTACGGCTATGGCTATAACTGCTATGGCTATGGCTGCTATATCTATGGCTATGGCTGATATGGCTATGGCTATAGCTGCTATGGCTATGGCTATGGCTGCTATGGCTATGGCTATGGGTACTTTGGCTATGGCTATGGCTGATATGGCTATGGCTATGGCTGCTATGGCTATGGCTATGGGTACTTTGGCTATGGCTATGGCTGATATGGCTATGGCTATGGCTTCTATGGCTATGGCTACGGCTGCTATGGCTGTCGCTATGCGTGCTATGGCTATGACTATGGCTGCTATGGCTATGTCTACGGCTGCTATGGCTATGGCTGCGGCTGCTATGGCTATGGCTATGCGTGCTATTGCTATGGCTATTGCTGTTATGGCTATGGCTATGGCTGCTATGGCTATGGCTATGGCTGCTTTGGCTATGGCTGCCATAGCTATGGCTATGGCTGCTATGGCTATGGCTGCGGCTGCTATGGCTATGGCTATGCGTGCTATTGCTATGGCTATGGCTGCTATGGCTATGGCTATGGCTCCTATGGGTATGGCGATGGCTCCTATGGCTATGGCTATGGATGCTTTGGCTATGGCTAAATCTGCTATGGCTATGACTATTACTGCTACAGCTATGGCAATGGCTGCTATATCTATGGCTGCTATAGCTATGGCTATGGCTGCTATTGCTATGACTATGGCTGCTATGGCTATGGCTATGTCTGCTATGGCTGTGGCTATGGCTATGTCTGCTACAGCTATGGCTACGGCTATGGCTGCTATGGCTATCGCTATGGCTGCTGTGGCTATGGCTATGGCTCCTATGACTATGGCTGTGGATACTTTGTCTGTGGCTAAAGCTGCTATGCCTACGACTATAGCTGCTATGGCTATGCCTATGGCTGCTACGGCTATGCCTATAACTGCTATGGCTATGGCATTGGCTGCCGTGGCTATGGCTATGGCTGCTATAGTTATGGCTATGGATGCTTTGGCTATGGCTGCTATAGCTATGGATATGGCTGATATGGCTATGGTACCTATACATATGGCTATGGCTGCTATGGCCATGGCAATGGCTGCTATGTCCATGGCTATGGCTGCTATGGCTATGGTTACGGCTGCTATGGCTATGGCTATGCGTGCTATTGCTATGGCTATAACTGCTATGGCTACGGCATTGGCTGCAGTGGCTATGGCTATGGCTATGGCTGCAATGGCTATGTCTAGGCTGCTATGGCTATCGCTATGCGTGCTATTGCTATAGCTATAGCTCCGATGGCTATGCCCATGGCTGCTACGGCTGTGGCTATTGCTGCTGTGGATATAGCTATGGCTCCTATGGCTATGGCTATGGCTGCTTCGTTTATGGCTGGTATAGCTATGCGTATGGCTGCTACGGCTATGGCCATAACTGCTATGGCTATGGCATTGGCTGCTGTGGCTATGGCTATGGCAATGACAATGGCTGCTATGGCTATGGCTATGGCTGCTATGTCTATGGCTGGTATAGCTATGCCTATGGCTGCTACGGCTCTGGCTATAACTGCTATGGCTATGGCATTGGCTACTGTGGCTATGGCTATGTCTATGGCTGCTATGGCTATGGCTATGGCTATGGCTGCTATGGATATAGCTATGGCTGCTATGGCTATGGCTATGGCTACGGCTGCTATGGCTATGGCTATGGCTGCAATGTCCATGGCAATGGCTGCTATGTCTATGGCTGGTGTAGCTATGCCTATGGCTGCTACGCCTATGGCTATAACTGATATGGTTATAGCATTGGCTGCTGTGGCTATGGCTATGGCTATGACAATGGCTGCTATGGCTATGGCTATGGCTGCTATGTCTATGGCTGGTATAGCTATGCCTATGGCTGCTACGGCTATGGCTATAACTGCTATGGCTATGGCATCGGCTAATGTGGCTATGGCTATGTCTATGGCTGCTATTGCTATGGCTATGGCTATGGCTGCTATGGATATAGCTATGGCTGGTGTGTCTATGGCTATGGCCATGGCTGCTATGGCTATTGCTATGGCTGCTTTGGCTATGGCTGCTATAGCTATGGCTATGGCTGATATGGCTATGGCGATTGCTGCTATGGCTATGGCTATGGATGCTTTGGCTATGGCTTTGGCTGATATGGCTATGGCAATGGCTGCTATGGCTATGGCTACGTTTGCTATGGCTGTCGCTATGCGTGCTATGGCTATGACTATGGCTGCTATGGCCATGGCTATGGCTGCTATGGCTGCTATGGCTGTGGCTGTTGCTGCTAAGGCTATGGCTATGGCTATGGCTGCGATGGCTACGGCTATGGCTGCTGTGGCTATCGCTATGACTGCTATGGCTATGGTTCCTATACATATGGCTATGGCCGCTAAGGCCATGGCTATGGCTGCTATGGCCATGGCTATGGCTGCTATGGCTATGGTTATGGCTACTATGGATATGGCTATGGCTATTGCTGCTATGGCTATGGCTATGGGTATGGCTATTGCTGCTATGGCTGTGGCTATGGCTATGACAATGGCTGCTATGGCAATGGCAATGGCTGCTATGTCTATGGTATAGATATGCCTATGGCTGCTACGGCTATGGCTATAACTGCTATGGCTATGGCATTGGCTACTGTGGCTATGTCCATGTCTATGGCTGCTGTGGCTACGCCATTGGCTATGGCTCGTATGGCTATGGCTATGGCTGCTATGGCTACGGCTGCTATGGCTATGGCTATGGCTGCTATGGCTACGGCTATGGCTGCTATGGCTATGGCTATGGCTGCTATGGCTATGGCTACGGCTGCTATGGCTATGGCTGCGGCTGCTATGACTATGGCTATGCGTGCTATTGCTATGGCTATGGCTGCTATGGCTATGGCTATGGCTGCTATGGCTATGGCTATGGCTGCTTTGGCTATGGCTGCTATAGCTATGGCTATGGCTGATATGGCTATGGCTATAGCTGCTATGGCTATGGCTATGGATGCTTTGGCTATGGCTGCTATGGCTATGGCTATGGATGCTTTGGCTATGGCTATGGCTGATATGGCTATGGCTATGGCTGCTATGGCAATGGCTACGGCTGCTATGGCTGTCGCTATGCGTCCTATGGCTATGTCTATGGCTGCTAGGGCTATGGCTATGTCTGCTATGGCTGCTATGGCTATTGCTATTGCTGCTATGGCTATGGCTATGGCTATGGCTATGCCTGCGATAGGTACGGCTATGGCTGCTATGGCTATGGCTGTGGCTGTTATGGCTATGGCTATGGATGCTATGGCTATGGCTACGACTGCTATGGCTATGGCTGCGGCTGCTATGGTTATCGCTATGCGTGCTATTGCTATGGCATTGGCTGCAGTGGCTATGGCAATGGCTATGACAATGGCTGCTATGGCTATGGCTATGGCTGCTATGTCTATGGCTGGTATAGCTATGCCTATGGCTGCTGCGGCTATGGCTATAACTGCTATGGCTATGGCATCGGCTAATGTGGCTATGGCTACGTCTATGGCTGCTATGGCTATGGCTATGGCTATGGCTGCTATGTCTATGGCTGTGGCTATGGCTGCTATGGCTGTGGCTATGGCTATGGATATGGCTGCTATGTCTATGGCTGTGGCTATGGCTCGTATGGCTATGGCTATGGCTGCAATGGCTATGCCTGCGATGGCTACGGCTATGGCTGCTATGTCTATGGCTATGGCTGCTATGGCTATGGCTATGGATGCTATGGCTATGGCAACGGCTGCTGTGGCTATGGCTGCGGCTGCTAAGGTTATCGCTATGCGTGCTATTGCTATGGCTATGGCTGCTATGGCTATGGCTATTGCTGCTATGGCTACTGCTATGGCTATGGCATTGGCTACTGTGGCTATGGCTATGTCTATGGCTGCTATGCCTATGGCTATGGCTTTGGCTGCTATGGATATAGCTATGGCTGATGTGGCTATGGCTGTTGCTATGGCTGTTATGGCTGTGGCTATGGCTACGGCTGCTGTGGCTGTGGCATTGGCTATGGCTCTTATGGCTATGGCTATGGCTGCTATGGCTACGCTTGCTATGGCTATGCCTATGGCAGCTATGGCAATGGCTGCTGTAGCTATGGCTATGGCTGCTAATGCTATGGATATGGCTATGGCTCCAATGGATATGGCTATGGCTGCTATGGTTATGGCTACGGCTGCTATGGCTATGGCTATGGCTGCTATGGCTGCTATGGCTATTGCTATTGCTGCTATGGCTATGGCTATGGCTATGGCTATGGCTGCTATGGCTATGGCTACGGCTGCTATGGCTATGGCTGCGGCTGCTATGGCTATGGCTATGCGTGCTATTGCTATGGCTATGGCTGCTATGGCTATGGCTATGGCTGCTATGGCTATGGCTATGGCTGCTTTGGCTATGGCTGCTATAGCTATGGCTATGGCTGCTATGGCTATGGCTGCGGCTGCTATGGCTATGGCTATGCGTGCTATTGCTATGGCTATGGCTGCTATGGCTATGGCTATGGCTCCTATGGATATGGCGATGGCTCCTATGGCTATGGCTATGGATGCTTTGGCTATGGCTAAATCTGCTATGGCTATGACTATTACTGCTACAGCTATGGCAATGGCTGCTATATCTATGGCTGCTATAGCTATGGCTGCTATGGCTGCTATGGCTATTGCTATTGCTGCTATGGCTATGGCTATGGCTATGGCTATGCCTGCGATGGCTACGGCTATGGCTGCTATGGCTATGGCTATGGCTGCTATGGCTATGGGTACGGCTGCTATGGCTATGGCTGCGGCTGCTATGGCTATGGCTATGCGTGCTATTGCTATGGCTATGGCTGCTATGGCTATGGCTATGGCTGCTATGGCTATGGCTATGGCTGCTTTGGCTATGGCTGCTATAGCTATGCCTATGGCTGCTACGGCTATGCCTATAACTGCTATGGCTATGGCATTGGCTGCTGTGGCTATGGCTATGGCTGCTATAGTTATGGCTATGGATGCTTTGGCTATGGCTGCTATAGCTATGGATATGGCTGATATGGCTATGGTACTTATACATATGGCTATGGCTGCTATGGCCATGGCAATGGCTGCTATGTCCATGGCTAAGGCTGCTATGGCTATGGTTACGGCTGCTATGGCTATGGCTATGGCTGCTATGGCTATGGCTATGGCTCCTATGGCTGCTATGCCTATGGCTATTGCTGCTATGTCTGTGGCTGGTATAGCTATGCCTATGGCTGCTACGGCTATGGCTATAACTGCTATGGCTACGGCATTGGCTGCAGTGGCTATGGCTATGGCTATGGCTGCAATTGCTATGTCTAGGCTGCTATGGCTATCGCTATGCGTGCTATTGCTATAGCTATGGCTCCGATGGCTATGCCCATGGCTGCTACGGCTGTGGCTATTGCTGCTGTGGATATAGCTATGGCTCCTATGGCTATGGCTATGGCTGCTTCGTTTATGGCTGGTATAGCTATGCGTATGGCTGTTACGGCTATGGCCATAACTGCTATGGCTATGGCATTGGCTGCTGTGGCTATGGCTATGGCAATGACAATGGCTGCTATGGCTATGGCTATGGCTGCTATGTCTATGGCTGGTATAGCTATGCCTATGGCTGCTACGGCTATGGCTATAACTGCTATGGCTATGGCATTGGCTACTGTGGCTATGGCTATGTCTATGGCTGCTATGGCTATGGCTATGGCTATGGCTGCTATGGATATAGCTATGGCTGCTATGGCTATGGCTATGGCTACGGCTGCTATGGCTATGGCTATGGCTGCAATGTCCATGGCAATGGCTGCTATGTCTATGGCTGGTGTAGCTATGCCTATTGCTGTTACGCCCATGGCTATAACTGCTATGGTTATAGCATTGGCTGCTGTGGCTATGGCTACGGCTATGACAATGGCTGCTATGGCTATGGCTATGGCTGCTATGTCTATGGCTGGTATAGCTATGCCTATGGCTGCTACGGCTATGGCTATAACTGCTATGGCTATGGCATCGGCTAATGTGGCTATGGCTATGTCTATGGCTGCTATTGCTATGGCTATGGCTATGGCTGCTATGGATATAGCTATGGTTGATGTGTCTATGGCTATGGCCATGGCTGCTATGGCTATTGCTATGGCTGCTTTGGCTATGGCTGCTATAGCTATGGCTAGGGCTGATATGGCTATGGCGATTGCTGCTATGGCTATGGCTATGGATGCTTTGGCTATGGCTTTGGCTGATATGGCTATGGCTATGGCTGCTATGGCTATGGCTACGTTTGCTATGGCTGTCGCTATGCGTGCTATGGCTATGACTATGGCTGCTATGGCCATGGCTATGGCTGCTATGGCTGCTATGGCTGTGCTGTTGCTGCTAAGGCTATGGCTATGGCTATGGCTGCGATGGCTACGGCTATGGCTGCTGTGGCTATCGCTATGGCTGCTATGGCTATGGTTCCTATACATATTGCTATGGCCGCTATGGCCATGGCTATGGCTGCTATGGCCATGGCTATGGCTGCTATGGCTATGGTTATGGCTGCTATGGATATGGCTATGACTATTGCTGCTATGGCTATGGCTATGGCTATGGCTATTGCTGCTATGGCTGTGGCTATGGCTATGACAATGGCTGCTATGGCTATGGCAATGGCTGCTATGTCTATGGTATAGATATGCCTATGGCTGCTACGGCTATGGCTATAACTGCTATGGCTATGGCATTGGCTACTGTGGCTATGTCCATGTCTATGGCTGCTATGGCTATGGCTATGGCTATGGCTGCTATGGATATAGCTATGGCTGCTATGGCTATGGCTGTTGCTATGGCTGTTACGGCTGTGGCTATGGCTACGGCTGCTGTGGCTACGCCATTGGCTATGGCTCGTATGGCTTTGGCTATGGCTGCTATAGCTATGGCTAGGGCTGATATGGCTATGGCGATTGCTGCTATGGCTATGGCTATGGATGCTTTGGCTATGGCTTTGGCTGATATGGCTATGGCTATGGCTGCTATGGCTATGGCTACGTTTGCTATGGCTGTCGCTATGCGTGCTATGGCTATGACTATGGCTGCTATGGCCATGGCTATGGCTGCTATGGCTGCTATGGCTGTGGCTGTTGCTGCTAAGGCTATGGCTATGGCTATGGCTGCGATGGCTACGGCTATGGCTGCTGTGGCTATCGCTATGGCTGCTATGGCTATGGTTCCTATACATATGGCTATGGCCGCTATGGCCATGGCTATGGCTGCTATGGCCATGGCTATGGCTGCTATGGCTATGGTTATGGCTGCTATGGATATGGCTATGGCTATGGCTGCTATGTCTATGGCTGTGGCTATGGCTGCTATGGCTGTGGCTATGGCTATGGCTGCTGTGGCTATGGCATTGGCTATGGCTCGTATGGCTATGGCTATGGCTGCAATGGCTATGCCTATGGCTGCTATAGCAATGGCTGCTATAGCTATGGCTATGGCTGCTAATGCTTTGGCTACGGCTATGGCTATGGCTATGGCTGCTTTGGCTATGGCTGCTATAGCTATGGCTGTGGCTGATATGGCTATGGCTATAACTGCTATGGCTATGGCTATGGGTACTTTGGCTATGGCTATGGCTATGTCTGCTATGGCTGCTATGGCTATTGCTGTTGCTGCTATGGCTATGGCTATGGCTATGGCTATGCCTGCGATGGGTACGGCTATGGCTGCTATGGCTATGGCTATGGCTGCTATGGCTATGGCTATGGATGCTATGGCCATGGCTATGGCTGCTATGGCTATGGCAACGGCTGCTATGGCTATGGCTGCGGCTGCTAAGGTTATCGCCACGCGTGCTATTGCTATGGCTATGGCTGCTATGGCTATGACTATGGCTGCTATGGCTGCTATGGCTATGGCTATGGATGCTATAGCTATGGCAACGGCTGCTATGGCTATGGCTGCGGCTGCGTAGGTTATCGCTATGCGTGCTATTGCTATGACTATGGCTGCTATGGCTATGGCTATGTCTGCTATGGCTGTGGCTATGGCTATGTCTGCTATAGCTATGGCTACGGCTATGGCTGCTTTGGCTATGGCTAAAGCTGCTATGGCTATGGCTATGGCTGCTATGACTATGGCTATGGATGCTTTGGCTTTGGCTAAAGCTGCTATGGCTGTGGCTATGTCTGCTGTGGCTATGGCTATTGCTGCTATGGCTATGGCTATGGCTATGGCTGATATGGCTATGGCTATGGCTGCTATGGCTACGGCTGCTATGGCTATGCCTATGGCAGCTATGGCAGTGGCTGCTATAGCTATGGCTATGGCTGCTAATGCTATAGATATGGCTATGGCTCCAATGGATATGGCTATGGCTGCTATGGTTATGGCTACGGCTGCTATGGCTATGGGTATGGCTGCTATGGCTACGGCTATGGCTGCTATGGCTATGGCTATGGCTGCTTCGGCTATGGCTGCTATACCTATGGCTATGGCTGATATGGCTATGGCTATGACTGCTATGGCTATGGCTATGCCGATGACTGCTATGGCTATGGCTATGGCAGCTATGGTTGTGGCTATGGCTGCTATGGCTATGGCTGCGGCTGCTATGGTTATCGCTATGCGTGCTATTGCTATGGCTATGGCTGCTATGTCTATGGCTGGTATAGGTATGCCAATGGCTGCTGTGGCTATGGCTACGGCTGCTAGGGCTGCTATGGCGATGACTATTGCTGCTATGGCTGTGGCTATGGCTATGACTATGGCTGCTATGGCTGTGGCTATGGCTATGGCTGCTGTGGCTATGGCATTGGCTATGGCTCGTATGGCTATGGCTATGGCTGCAATGGCTATGCCTATGGCTGCTATAGCAATGGCTGCTATAGCTATGGCTATGGCTGCTATGGCTATGGCTGCGGCTGCTAAGGTTATCGCCATGCGTGCTATTGCTATGGCTATGGCTGCTATGGCTATGACTATGGCTGCTATGGCTGCTATGGCTATGGCTATGGATGCTATAGCTATGGCAACGGCAGCTATGGCTATGGCTGCGGCTGCGTAGGTTATCGCTATGCGTGCTATTGCTATGACTAAGGCTGCTATGGCTATGGCTATGTCTGCTATGGCTGTGGCTATGGCTATGTCTGCTATAGCTATGGCTACGACTATGGCTGCTTTGGCTATGGCTAAAGCTGCTATGGCTATGGCTATGGCTGCTATGACTATGGCTATGGATGCTTTGGCTTTGGCTAAAGCTGCTATGGCTGTGGCTATGTCTGCTGTGGCTATGGCTATTGCTGCTATGGCTATGACTATTACTGCTACAGCTATGGCAATGGCTGCTATATCTACGGCTGCTATAGCTATGGCTATGGCTGCTGTTGCTATGACTATGGCTGCTATGGCTATGGCTATGTCTGCTATGGCTGTGGCTATGGCTATGTCTGCTACAGCTATGGCTACGGCTATGGCTGCTATGGCTATCGCTATGGCTGCTATGGCTATGGCTATGGCTCCTATGACTATGGCTATGGATACTCTGTCTGTTGCTAAAGCTGCTATGCCTACGACTATAGCTGCTATAGCTATGCCTATGGCTGCTACGGCTATGGCTATAACTGCTATGGCTATGGCACTGGCTGCTGTGGCTATGGCTATGGCTATGACAATGGCTCCTATGGCTATGGCTATGGCTGCTATGTCTATGGCTGGTATAGCCATGCCTATGGCTGCTGCGGCTATGGCTATGGCTGCTATGGCTGTGGCTACGGCTGCTATTGCTATGGCTGCGGCTGCTATGGCTAATGCTATGCGTGCTATTGTTATGGCTATGGCTGCGGCTGCTATGGCTAATGCTATGCGTGCTATTGCTATGTCTATGGCTGCTATGGCTATGGCTATGGCTGCTATGGCTGCTATGGCTATGGCTATTGCTGCTATGGCTACGGCTATGGCTACGACTATGGCTGTTATGGCTATGGCTATGGCTGCTATGTCTGTGGCTGGTATAGCTATGCCTATGGCTGCTACGGCTATGGCTATAACTGCTATGGCTATGGCATTGGCTGCAGTGGCTATGGCTATGGCTATGGCTGCTATGGCTATGTCTAGGCTGCTATAGCTATCGCTATGCGTGCTATTGCTATGGCTATGTCTCCGATGGCTATGCCCATGGCTGCTACGGCTGTGGCTATTGCTGCTGTGGATATAGCTATGGCTCCTATGGCTATGGCTATGGCTGCTACGTCTATGGCTGGTATAGCTATCCGTATGGCTGCTACGGCTATGGCTATAACTGCTATGGCTATGGCATTGACTGCTGTGGCTATGGCTACGGCTATGACAATGGCTGCTATGGCTATGGCTATGGCTGCTATGTCTATGGCTGGTATAGCTATGCCTATGGCTGCTACGGCTATGGCTATAACTGCTATGGCTATGGCATTGGCTACTGTGGCTATGGCTATGTCTATGGCTGCTATGGCTATGGCTATGGCTATTGCTGCTATGGATATATCTATGGCTGCTATGGCTATGGCTATGGCTACGGCTGCTATGGCTATGGCTATGGCTGCAATGTCCATGGCAATGGTTGCTATGTCTATGGCTGGTGTAGCTATGCCTATGGCTGCTACGCCTATGTCTATAACTGTTATGGCTACGGCATTGGCTGCTGTGGCTATGGCTATGGCTATGACAATGGCTGCTATGGCTATGGCTATGGCTGCTATGTCTATGGCTGGTATAGCTATGCCTATGGCTGCTACGGCTATGGCTATAAGTGCTATGGCTATGACATCGGCTACTGTGGCTATGTCTATGTCTATGGCTGCTATGGCTATGGCTATGGCTATGGCTGCTATGGATATAGCTATGGCTGCTATGGCTATGGCTGTTGCTATGGCTGTCACGGCTGTGGCTATGGCTACGGCTGCTGTGGCTATGCCATTGGCTATGGCTCGTATGGCTATGGCTATGGCTGCTATGGCTACGGCTGCTATGGCTACGGCTATGGCTGCTATGGCTATGGCTATGGCTATGGCTATGGCTATGGCTGCGATGGCTACGGCTATTGCTGCTATTGCTATGGCTATGTCTGCTATGGCTATGGCTATTGCTGCAATGGCTATGGCTATGGCTATGGCAGATATGGCTATGGCTATGGCTGCTATGGCTATGGCTACTATAGCTATGGCTATGGCTGCCATGGCTATGGCTATGGCTGCTTCGGCTATGGCTGCTATAGCTATGGCTATGGCTGATATGGCTATGGATATGGCTATGGCTCCAATGGATATGGCTATGGCTGCTATGGTTATGGCTACGGCTGCTGTGGCTATGGCTATGGCTGCTATGGCTACGGCTATGGCTGCTATGGCTATGGCTATGGCTGCTTCGGCTATGGCTGCTATAGCTATGGCTATGGCTATGGCTGCTATGGATATAGCTATGGCTGATATGGCTATGGCTGTTGCTATGGCTGTTATGGCTGTGGCTATGGCTACGGCTGCTGTGGCTGTGGCATTGGCTATGGCTCGTATGGCTATGGCTATGGCTGCTATGGCTACGGCTGCTATGGCTATGCCTATGGCAGCTATGGCAATGGCTGCTATAGCCATGGCTATGGCTGCTAATGCTATGGATATTGCTATGGCTCCAATGGATATGGCTATGGCTGCTATGGTTCTGGCTACGGCTGCTATGGCTATGGCTATGGCTGCTACGGCTACGGCTATGGCTGCTATGGCTATGGCTATGGCTGCTTCGGCTATGGCTGCTATAGCTATGGCTATGGGTGATATGGCTATGGCTATGACTGCTATGGCTATGGCTATGCCGATGACTGCTATGGCTATGGCTATGGCTGCTATGGTTGTGGCTATGGCTGCTATGGCTATGGCTGCGGCTGCTATGGTTATCGCTATGCGTGCTATTGCTATGGCTATGGCTGCTATGTCTATGGCTGGTATAGGTATGCCTATGGCTGCTATGGCTATGGCTACGGCTGCTAGGGCTGCTATGGCGATGACTATTGCTGCTATGACTGTGGCTATGGCTATGACTATGGCTGCTATGGCTATGGCTATGACTGCTATGTCTATGACTGGTATAGCTATGCCTATGGCTGCTACGGCTATGGCTATAACTCTCTATGCCTATGGCATTGGCTGCTGTGGCTATGGTCATGGCTATGACAATGGCTGCTATGGCTATGGCTATGGCTGCTATGTCTATGGCTGGTATAGCTATGCCTATGGCTGCTGCGGCTATGGCTATAACTGCTATGGCTATGGCATCGGCTAATGTGGCTATGGCTATGTCTATGGCTGCTATGGCTATTGCTATTGCTGCTATGGCTATGGCTATGGGTATGGCAATGGCTGCTTCGGCTATGGCTGCTATAGCTATGGCTATGGCTGATATGGCTATGGCTATGACTGCTATGGCTATGGCTATGCCGATGACTGCTATGGCTATGGCTATGGCTGCTATGGTTGTGGCTATGGCTGCTATGGCTATGGCTGCGGCTGCTATGGTTATCGCCATGCGTGCTATTGCTATGGCTATGGCTGCTATGTCTATGGCTGGTATAGGTATGCCTATGGCTGCTATGGCTATGGTTACGGCTGCTATGGATATGGCTATGACTCCTTTAGATATGCCTATAGCTGCTATAGCTACGGCTATGGCTGCTATGCCTTTGGCTCTGGCTGTTATGGCTATGGCTATGGCTGCTATGGCTATGGTACCTATACATATGGCTATGGCTGCTACGTCTATGGCTGGTGTAGCTATGCGTATGGCTGCTACGGCTATGGCTATAACTGCTAAGGCTATGGCATTGGCTGTTGTGACTATGGCTATGGCTATGACAATGGCTGCTATGGCTATGGCTATGGCTGCTATGGCTATGGCTGTTGCTATGGCTGTCACGGCTGTGGCTATGGCTACGGCTGCTGTGGCTATGCCATTGGCTATGGCTCGTATGGCTATGGCTATGGCTGCTATGGCTACGGCTGCTATGGCTATGGCTACGGCTGCTATGGTTACGGCTGTGGCTGCTATGGTTATGGCTATGGCTGCTTTGGCTATGGCTGCTATAGCTATGGCTATGGCTGATATGGCTATGGCTATAGCTGCTATTGCTATGGCTATGGGTACTTTGGCTATGGCAATGGCTGATATGGCTATGGCTATGGCTGCTATGGCTATGGCTACGGCTGCTATGGCTGTCGCTATGCGTGCTAAGGCTATGACTATGGCTGCTATGGCTATGGCTATTGCTGCTATGGCTGCTATGGCTATTGCTATTGCTGCTATGGCTATGGCTATTGCTATGGCTATGCCTGCGATGGCTACGGCTATGGCTGCTATGGCCATGGCAATGGCTGCTATGGCCATGGCTATGGCTGCTATGGCTATGGTTATGGCTGCTATGGCTATGGTTATGGCTGCTATGGATATGGCTATGAGTATTGCTGCTATGGCTATGGCTATGGCTATGGCTATTGCTGCTATGGCTGTGGCTATGGTTATGACAATGGCTGCTATGGCTATGGCAATGGCTGCTATGTCTATGGTATAGATATGCCTATGACTGCTACGGCTATGGCTATAACTGCTAGGGCTATGGCATTGGCTAATGTGGCTATGTCTATGTCTATGGCTGCTATGGCTATGGCTATGGCTATGGCTGCTATGGATATAGCTATGGCCGCTATGGCTATGGCTGCTGCTATGGCTGCCACGGCTGTGGCTATGGCTACGGCTGCTATGGCTATCGCTATGGCTGCTATGGCTACGGCTATGGCTGCTATGGCTATGGCTATGGCTATGGCTATGGCTATGGCTGCGATGGCTAGGGCTATGGCTGCTATGGCTATGGCTATTGCTGCTATGGCTATGGCTATGGCTGATATGGCTGTATGGCTATTGCGACTGCTGCTATGGCTATGGCAATGGCTATGACTATGGCTGCGATGGCTACGGCTATGGCTGCTATGGCTATGGCTATGGCTATGGCTATGGCTATGGCTGCGATGGCTAGGGCTATGGCTGCTATGGCTATGGCTATGTCTGCTATGGCGATGACTATTGCTGCTATGGCTATGGCTATGGCTGCTATGGCTATGGCTATGGCTGCTATGGCTATGGCTATGGCTGCTATGGCTGTATGGCTATTGCGATTGCTGCTATGGCTATGGCTACGGCTATGACTATGGCTGCGATGGCTACGGCTATGGCTGCTATGGCTATGGCTATGGCTATGGCTATGGCTATGGCTGCGATGGCTACGGCTATGGCTGCTCTGGCTATGGCTATGTCTGCTATGGCTATGGCTAGTGCTGCAATGGCTATGGCTATGGCTATGGCTGATATGGCTATGGGTATGGCTGCTATGGCTATGGCTACTATAGCTATGGCTATGGCTGCTATGGCTATGGCTATGGCTGCTTCGGCTATGGCTGCTATAGCTATGGCTATGGCCGATATGGCTATGGCTATGACTGCTATGGCTATGGCTATGCCGATGACTGCTATGGCTATGGCTATGGCTGCTATGGTTGTGGCTATGGCTGCTATGGCTATGGCTGCGGCTGCTATGGTTATCGCTATGCGTGCTATTGCTATGGCTATGGCTGCTATGTCTATGGCTGGCATAGGTATGCCTATGGCTGCTATGGCTATGGCTACGGCTACTAGGGCTGCTATGGCGATGACTATTGCTGCTATGGCTATGGCTATGGCTATGACTATGGCTGCTATGGCTATGGCTACTATAGCTATGGCTATGGCTGATATTGCTATGACTATGGCTGCTTTGGCTATGGCTATGTCTGCTATGGCTGTGGCTATGGCTATGGCTGCTATAGCTATGGCTATGGCTGCTTTGGCTATGGCTGCTATGGCTATGGCTATGGCTGATATGGCTATGGTACCTATACATATGGCTATGGCTGCTATGGCCATGGCAATGGCTGCTATGTCCATGGCTATGGCTGCTATGGCTATGGTTATGGCTGCTATGGATATGGCTATGACTCCTTTAGATATGCCTATAGCTGCTATAGCTACGGCTATGGCTGCTAGGCCTTTGGCTATGGCTGTTATGGTTATGGCTATGGCTGCTATGGCTATGGCTATGGCTGCTATGGCTGCTATGCCTATGGCTATTGCTGCTATGACTATGGCTGGTATAGCTATGCCTATGGCTGCTGCGGCTATGGCTATAACTGCTATGGCTATGGAATCGGCTAATGTGGCTATGGCTACGTCTATGGCTGCTATGGCTATAGCTATTGATTCTATGGCTCTGTCTATGGGTATGGCTGCTATGGCTATGTCTATGGCTGCTATGGCTATGGCTACGGCTGCTATTGCTATGGCTGCGGCTGCTATGGCTAATGCTATGCGTGCTATTGTTATGGCTATGGCTGCGGCTGCTATGGCTAATGCTATGCGTGCTATTGCTATGGCTATGGCTGCTATGGCTATGGCTATGGCTGCTATGGCTGCTATGGCTATGGCTATTGCTGCTATGGCTACTGCTATGGCTATGGCTATGGCTATGGCTGCTAGGGCTGCTATGGCTATGACTATTGCTGCTATGGCTACGGCTATGGCTATGACTATGTCTGCTATGGCTATGGCTATGGCTGCTATGTCTGTGGCTGGTATAGCTATGCCTATGGCTGCTACGGCTATGGCTATAACTGCTATGGCTATGGCATTGGCTGCAGTGGCTATGGCTATGGCTATGGCTGCTATGGCTATGTCTAGGCTGCTATAGCTATCGCTATGCGTGCTATTGCTATGGCTATGTCTCCGATGGCTATGCCCATGGCTGCTACGGCTGTGGCTATTGCTGCTGTGGATATAGCTATGGCTCCTATGGCTATGGCTATGGCTGCTACGTCTATGGCTGGTATAGCTATCCGTATGGCTGCTACGGCTATGGCTATAACTGCTATGGCTATGGCATTGGCTGCTGTGGCTATGGCTATGGCTATGACAATGGCTGCTATGGCTATGGCTATGGCTGCTATGTCTATGGCTGGTATAGCTATGCCTATGGCTGCTACGGCTATGGCTATAACTGCTATGGCTATGGCATTGGCTACTGTGGCTATGGCTATGTCTATGGCTGCTATGGCTATGGCTATGACTATGGCTGCTATGGATATATCTATGGCTGCTATGGCTATGGCTATGGCTACGGCTGCTATGGCTATGGCTATGGCTGCAATGTCCATGCCAATGTTTGCTATGTCTATGGCTGGTGTAGCTATGCCTATGGCTGCTACGCCTATGTCTATAACTGCTATGGCTATGGCATTGGCTGCTGTGGCTATGGCTATGGCTATGACAATGGCTGCTATGGCTCTGGCTATGGCTGCTATGTCTATGGCTGGTATAGCTATGCCTATGGCTGCTACGGCTATGGCTATAACTGCTATGGCTATGGCATTGGCTACTGCGGCTATGGCTATGTCTATGGCTGCTATGGCTATGGCTATGACTATGGCTGCTATGGATATATCTATGGCTGCTATGGCTATGGCTATGGCTACGGCTGCTATGGCTATGGCTATGGCTGCAATGTCCATGGCAATGTTTGCTATGTCTATGGCTGGTGTAGCTATGCCTATGGCTGCTACGCCTATGTCTATAACTGCTATGGCTATGGCATTGGCTGCTGTGGCTATGGCTATGGCTATGACAATGGCTGCTATGGCTATGGCTATGGCTGCTATGTCTATGGCTGGTATAGCTATGCCTATGGCTGCTACGGCTATGGCTATAACTGCTATGGCTATGGCATCGGCTAATGTGGCTATGGCTATGTCTATGACTGCTATGGCTATGGCTATGTCTATATCTGCTATGGATATAGCTGTGGCTGATATGTCTATGGCTATGGCCATGGCTGCTATGGCTATGGCTATGGCTGCTTTGGCTATGGCTGCTATAGCTATGGCTATGGCTGATATGGCTATGGCGATAGCTGCTATGGCTATGGCTATGGATGCTTTGGCTATGGCTTTGGCTGATATGGCTATGGCTATGGCTGCTATGGCTATGGCTACGGCTGCTATGGCTGTCGCTATGCGTGCTATGGCTATGACTATGGCTGCTATGGCTATGGCTATGGCTGCTATGGCTGCTATGGCTGTGGCTGTTGCTGCTAAGGCTATGGCTATGTCTATGGCTGCTATGGCTATGGCTATGCCTATGGCTGCTATACCTACGGCTGCTATGGCTATAGCTATGGCTGCTATGGCTACGGCTATGGCTGCTATGGCTCTGGCTATGGCTGCTTTGGCTATGGCTGCTATAGCTATGGCTATGGCTGATATGGCTATGGCTATAGCTGCTATGGCTATGGCTATGGGTACTTTGGCTATGGCTATGGCTGATATGGCTATGGCTATAGCTGCTATGGCTATGGCTATGGGTACTTTGGCTATGGCAATGGCTGATATGGCTATGGCTATGGCTGCTATGGCTATGGCTATGGCTGCTATGGCTGCTATGGCTATTGCTATTGCTGCTATGGCTATGGCTATTGCTATGGCTATGCCTGCGATGGCTACGGCTATGGCTGCTATGGCCATGGCAATGGCTGCTATGGCCATGGCTATGGCTGCTATGGCTATGGTTATGGCTGCTATGGCTATGGTTATGGCTGCTATGGATATGGCTATGAGTATTGCTGCTATGGCTATGGCTATGGGTACTTTGGCTATGGCAATGGCTGATATGGCTATGGCTATGGCTGCTATGGCTATGGCTATGGCTGCTATGGCTGCTATGGCTATTGCTATTGCTGCTATGGCTATGGCTATTGCTATGGCTATGCCTGCGATGGCTACGGCTATGGCTGCTATGGCCATGGCAATGGCTGCTATGGCCATGGCTATGGCTGCTATGGCTATGGTTATGGCTGCTATGGCTATGGTTATGGCTATGAGTATTGCTGCTATGGCTATGGCTATGGCTATGGCTATTGCTGCTATGGCTGTGGCTATGGTTATGACAATGGCTGCTATGGCTATGGCAATGGCTGCTATGTCTATGGTATAGATATGCCTATGACTGCTACGGCTATGGCTATAACTGCTAGGGCTATGGCATTGGCTAATGTGGCTATGTCTATGTCTATGGCTGCTATGGCTATGGCTATGGCTATGGCTGATATGGATATAGCTATGGCCGCTATGGCTATGGCTGCTGCTATGGCTGCCACGGCAGTGGCTATGGCTACGGCTGCTATGGCTATGGCTATGGCTGCTATGGCTACGGCTATGGCTGCTATGGCTATGGCTATGGCTATGGCTATGGCTATGGCTGCGATGGCTAGGGCTATGGCTGCTATGGCTATGGCTATGGCTGCTATGGTTGTGGCTATGGCTGCTATGGCTATGGCTGCGGCTGTTATGGTTATCGCTATGCGTGCTATTGCTATGGCTATGGCTGCTATGTCTATGGCTGGTATAGGTATGCCTATGGCTGCTATGGCTATGGCTACGGCTGCTAGGGCTGCTATGGCGATGACTATTGCTGCTATGGCTGTGGCTATGGCTATGACTATGGCTGCTATGGCTATGGCTACTATAGCTATGGCTATGGCTGCTATTGCTATGACTATGGCTGCTTTGGCTATGGCTATGTCTGCTATGGCTGTGGCTATGGCTATGGCTGCTATAGCTATGGCTATGGCTGCTTTGGCTATGGCTGCTATGGCTATGGCTATGGCTGATATGGCTATGGTACCTATACATATGGCTATGGCTGCTATGGCCATGGCAATGGCTGCTATGTCCATGGCTATGGCTGCTATGGCTATGGTTATGGCTGCTATGGATATGGCTATGACTCCTTTAGATATGCCTATAGCTGCTATAGCTACGGCTATGGCTGCTAGGCCTTTGGCTATGGCTGTTATGGTTATGGCTATGGCTGCTATGGCTATGGCTATGGCTGCTATGGCTGCTATGCCTATGGCTATTGCTGCTATGACTATGGCTGGTATAGCTATGCCTATGGCTGCTGCGGCTATGGCTATAACTGCTATGGCTATGGAATCGGCTAATGTGGCTATGGCTACGTCTATGGCTGCTATGGCTATAGCTATTGATTCTATGGCTCTGTCTATGGGTATGGCTGCTATGGCTATGTCTATGGCTGCTATGGCTATGGCTACGGCTGCTATTGCTATGGCTGCGGCTGCTATGGCTAATGCTATGCGTGCTATTGTTATGGCTATGGCTGCGGCTGCTATGGCTAATGCTATGCGTGCTATTGCTATGGCTATGGCTGCTATGGCTATGGCTATGGCTGCTATGGCTGCTATGGCTATGGCTATTGCTGCTATGGCTACTGCTATGGCTATGGCTATGGCTATGGCTGCTAGGGCTGCTATGGCTATGACTATTGCTGCTATGGCTACGGCTATGGCTATGACTATGTCTGCTATGGCTATGGCTATGGCTGCTATATCTGTGGCTGGTATAGCTATGGCTATGGCTGCTACGGCTATGGCTATAACTGCTATGGCTATGGCATTGGCTGCAGTGGCTATGGCTATGGCTATGGCTGCTATGGCTATGTCTAGGCTGCTATAGCTATCGCTATGCGTGCTATTGCTATGGCTATGTGTCCGATGGCTATGCCCATGGCTGCTACGGCTGTGGCTATTGCTGCTGTGGATATAGCTGTGGCTCCTATGGCTATGGCTATGGCTGCTACGTCTATGGCTGGTATAGCTATCCGTATGGCTGCTACGGCTATGGCTATAACTGCTATGGCTATGGCATTGGCTGCTGTGGCTATGGCTATGGCTATGACAATGGCGGCTATGGCTATGGCGATGGCTGCTATGTCTATGGCTGGAATAGCTATGCCTATGGCTGCTACGGCTATGGCTATAACTGCTATGGCTATGGCATTGGCTACTGTGGCTATGGCTATGTCTATGGCTGCTATGGCTATGGCTATGACTATGGCTGCTATGGATATATCTATGGCTGCTATGGCTATGGCTATGGCTACGGCTGCTATGGCTATGGCTATGGCTGCAATGTCCATGGCAATGTTTGCTATGTCTATGGCTGGTGTAGCCATGCCTATGGCTGCTACGCCTATGTCTATAACTGCTATGGCTATGGCATTGGCTGCTGTGGCTATGGCTATGGCTATGACAATGGCTGCTATGGCTATGGCTATGGCTGCTATGTCTATGGCTGGTATAGCTATGCCTATGGCTGCTACGGCTATGGCTATAACTGCTATGGCTATGGCATGGGCTAATGTGGCTATGGCTATGTCTATGGCTGCTATGGCTATTGCTATTGCTGCTATGGCTATGGCTATGGGTATGGCAATGGCTGCGATGGCTACGGTAATGGCTGCTATGGCTATGGCTATGACTGCTATGGCTATGGCTATGGCTGCTATGGCTATGGCTACGGCTGCTATGGCTATGGCTGCGGCTGCTATGGCTGTCGCTATGCGTGCTATTGCTATGGCTATGGCCGCTATAGCTATGGCTATGGCTGCTATGGCTGCTATGGCTATTGCTATTGCTGCTATGGCTATGGCTATGGCTATGGCTATGCCTGCGATGGCTACGGCTATGGCTGCTATGGCTATGGCTATGGCTGCTATGGCTATGGCTATGGCTGCTATGGCTATGGCTATGGCTGCTATGGCTGTATGACTATTGCGATTGCTGCTATGGCTATGGCTATGGCTATGACTATGGCTGCGATGGCTACGGCTATGGCTGCTATGGCTATGGCTATGGCTATGGCTATGGCTATGGCTGCGATGGCTACGGCTATGGCTGCTATGGCTATGGCTATGTCTGCTATGGCTATGGCTATTGCTGCAATGGCTATGGCTATGGCTATGGCTGATATGGCTATGGGTATGGCTGCTATGGCTATGGCTACTATAGCTATGGCTATGGCTGCTATGGCTATGGCTATGGCTGCTTCGGCTATGGCTGCTATAGCTATGGCTATGGCCGATATGGCTATGGCTATGACTGCTATGGCTATGGCTATGCCGATGACTGCTATGGCTATGGCTATGGCTGCTATGGTTGTGGCTATGGCTGCTATGGCTATGGCTGCGGCTGCTATGGTTATCGCTATGCGTGCTATTGCTATGGCTATGGCTGCTATGTCTATGGCTGGTATAGGTATGCCTATGGCTGCTATGGCTATGGCTACGGCTGCTAGGGCTGCTATGGCGATGACTATTGCTGCTATGGCTGTGGCTATGGCTATGACTATGGCTGCTATGGCTATGACTACTATAGCTATGGCTATGGCTGCTATTGCTATGACTATAGCTGCTTTGGCTATGGCTATGTCTGCTATGGCTGTGGCTATGGCTATGGCTGCTATAGCTATGGCTATGGCTGCTTTGGCTATGGCTGCTATGGCTATGGCTGTGGCTGATATGGCTATGGTACCTATACATATG
This sequence comes from Calliopsis andreniformis, assembly GCF_051401765.1. NCBI lineage: Eukaryota > Metazoa > Arthropoda > Insecta > Hymenoptera > Andrenidae > Calliopsis > Calliopsis andreniformis. The sequence continues at coordinate 48,435 of NW_027480606.1, forward strand.
GCTATGGCTGCTATGGCCATGGCAATGGCTGCTATGTCCATGGCTATGGCTGCTATGGCTATCGTTATGGCTGCTATGGATATGGCTATGACTCCTTTAGATATGCCTATAGCTGCTATAGCTACGGCTATGGCTGCTAGGCCTTTGGCTATGGCTGTTATGGTTATGGCTATGGCTGCTATGGCTATGGCTATGGCTGCTATGGCTGCTATGCCTATGGCTATTGCTGCTATGACTATGGCTGGTATAGCTATGCCTATGGCTGCTGCGGCTATGGCTATAACTGCTATGGCTATGGAATCGGCTAATGTGGCTATGGCTACGTCTATGGCTGCTATGGCTATAGCTATTGCTTCTATGGCTCTGTCTATGGGTATGGCTGCTATGGCTATGGCTATGGCTGCTATGGCTATGGCTACGGCTGCTATTGCTATGGCTGCGGCTGCTATGGCTAATGCTATGCGTGCTATTGTTATGGCTATGGCTGCGGCTGCTATGGCTAATGCTATGCGTGCTATTGCTATGGCTATGGCTGCTATGGCTATGGCTATGGCTGCTATGGCTGCTATGGCTATGGCTATTGCTGCTATGGCTACTGCTATGGCTATGGCTATGGCTATGGCTGCTAGGGCTGCTATGGCTATGACTATTGCTGCTATGGCTACGGCTATGGCTATGCCTATGTCTGCTATGGCTATTGCTATGGCTGCTATGTCTGTGGCTGGTATAGCTATGCCTATGGCTGCTACGGCTATGGCTATAACTGCTATGGCTATGGCATCGGCTACTGTGGCTATGGCTATGTCTATGGCTGCTATGGCTATGGCTATGTCTATGGCTGCTATGGATATAGCTGTGGCTGATATGTCTATGGCTATGGCCATGGCTGCTATGGCTATGGCTATGGCTGCTTTGGCTATGGCTGCTATAGCTATGGCTATGGCTGATATGGCTATGGCGATAGCTGCTATGGCTATGGCTATGGATGCTTTGCCTATGGCTTTGGCTGATATGGCTATGGCTATGGCTGCTATGGCTATGGCTACGGCTGCTATGGCTGTCGCTATGCGTGCTATGGCTATGACTATGGCTGCTATGGCTATGGCTATGGCTGCTATGGCTGCTATGGCTGTGGCTGTTGCTGCTAAGGCTATGGCTATATCTATGGCTGCTATGGCTATGGCTATGTCTATGGCTGCTATGGATATAGCTATGGCTGATATGTCTATGGCTATGGCCATGGCTGCTATGGCTATGGCTATGGCTGCTTTGGCTATGGCTGCTATAGCTATGGCTATGGCTGCTATGGATACAGCTATGGCTGATGTGTCTATGGCTATGGCTATGGCTGCTATGGCTATGGCTATGTCTGCTTTGGCTATGGCTGCTATAGCTATGGCTATGGCTGGCATGGCTATGGCGATAGCTGCTATGGCTATGGCTACGGATGCTTTGGCTATGGCTATGGCTGCTATGGCTCTGGCTATGGCTGCTTTGGCTATGGCTGCTATAGCTATGGCTATGGCTGATATGGCTATGGCTATAGCTGCTATGGCTATGGCTATGGGTACTTTGGCTATGGCTATGGCTGATATGGCTATGGCTATGGCTGCTATGGCTACGGCTGCTATGGCTATGGCTACGGCTGCTATGGTTACGGCTATGGCTGCTATGGTTATGGCTATGGCTGCTTTGGCTATGGCTGCTATAGCTATGGCTATGGCTGATATGGCTATGGCTATAGCTGCTATGGCTATGGCTATGGGTACTTTGGCTATGGCAATGGCTGATATGGCTATGGCTATGGCTGCTATGGCTATGGCTATGGCTGCTATGGCTATGGCTATGGCTGCTATGGCTGCTATGCCTATGGCTATTGCTGCTATGTCTGTGGCTGGTATAGCTATGCCTATGGCTGCTACGGCTATGGCTATAACTGCTATGGCTACGGCATTGGCTGCAGTGGCTATGGCTATGGCTATGGCTGCAATTGCTATGTCTAGGCTGCTATGGTTATCGCTATGCGTGCTATTGCTATAGCTATGGCTCCGATGGCTATGCCCATGGCTGCTACGGCTGTGGCTATTGCTGCTGTGGATATAGCTATGGCTCCTATGGCTATGGCTATGGCTGCTTCGTTTATGGCTGGTATAGCTATGCGTATGGCTGTTACGGCTATGGCCATAACTGCTATGGCTATGGCATTGGCTGCTGTAGCTATGGCTATGGCAATGACAATGGCTGCTATGGCTATGGCTATGGCTGCTATGTCTATGGCTGGTATAGCTATGCCTATGGCTGCTACGGCTATGGCTATAACTGCTATGGCTATGGCATTGGCTACTGTGGCTATGGCTATGTCTATGGCTGCTATGGCTATGGCTATGGCTCAGGCTGCTATGGATATAGCTATGGCTGCTATGGCTATGGCTATGGCTACGGCTGCTATGGCTATGGCTATAGCTGCAATGTCCATGGCAATGGCTGCTATGTCTATGGCTGGTGTAGCTATGCCTATGGCTGCTACGCCTATGGCTATAACTGCTATGGTTATAGCATTGGCTGCTGTGGCTATGGCTACGGCTATGACAATGGCTGCTATGGCTATGGCTATGGCTGCTATGTCTATGGCTGGTATAGCTATGCCTATGGCTGCTACGGCTATGGCTATAACTGCTATGGCTATGGCATCGGCTAATGTGGCTATGGCTATGTCTATGGCTGCTATTGCTATGGCTATGGCTATGGCTGCTATGGATATAGCTATGGTTGATGTGTCTATGGCTATGGCCATGGCTGCTATGGCTATGGCTATGGCTATGGCTGCTATGGATATAGCCATGGCTGCTATGGCTATGGCTGTTGCTATGGCTGTTACGGCTGTGGCTATGGCTACGGCTGCTGTGGCTACGCCATTGGCTATGGCTCGTATGGCTATGGCTATGGCTGCTATGGCTACGGCTGCTATGGCTATGGCTATGGCTGCTATGGCTACGGCTATGGCTGCTATGGCTATGGCTATTGCTGCTTCGGCTATGGCTGCTATAGCTATGGCTATGACTGATATGGCTATGGCTATAGCTGCTATGGCTATGGCTATGGGTACTTTGGCTATGGCTATGGCTGACATGGCTATGGCTATGGCTGCTATGGCTATGACTACGGCTGCTATGGCTGTCGCTATGCGTGCTATGGCTATGACTATGGCTGCTATGGCTATGGCTATGGCTGCTATGGCTGCTATGGCTATTGCTATTGCTGCTATGGCTATGGCTATGGCTATGGCTATGGCTATGCCTGCGATGGCTACGGCAATGGCTGCTATGGCTATGGCTATGGCTGCTATGGCTATGGCTACGGCTGCTATGGCTATGGCTGCGGCTGCTATGACTATGGCTATGCGTGCTATTGCTATGGCTATGGCTGCTATGGCTATGGCTATGGCTGCTATGGCTATGGCTATGGCTGCTTTGGCTATGGCTGCTATAGCTATGGCTATGGCTGATATGGCTATGGCTATAGCTGCTATGGCTATGGCTATGGATGCTTTGGCTATGGCTATGGCTGATATGGCTATGGCTATGGCTGCTATGGCAATGGCTACGGCTGCTATGGCTGTCGCTATGCGTGCTATGGCTATGGCTATGGCTGCTAGGGCTATGGCTACGTCTGCTATGGCTGCTATGGCTATTGCTATTGCTGCTATGGCTATGGCTATGGCTATGGCTATGCCTGCGATAGGTACGGCTATGGCTGCTATGGCTATGGCTATTGCTGCTATGGCTACTGCTATGGCTATGGCTATGGCTGCCATGGCTATGGCTATGGCTCCTATGGATATGGCTATGGCTCCTCTGCCTATGGCTATGGATGCTTTGGCTATATCTAAATCTGCTATGGCTATGACTATTACTGCTACAGCTATGGCAATGGCTGCTATATCTATGGCTGCTATAGCTATGGCTATGGCTGCTATTGCTATGACTATGGCTGCTATGGCTATGGCTACGGCTGCTATGGCTATGGCTGCGGCTGCTATGACTATGGCTATGCGTGCTATTGCTATGGCTATGGCTGCTATGGCTATGGCTATGGCTGCTATGGCTATGGCTATGGCTGCTTTGGCTATGGCTGCTATAGCTATGGCTATGGCTGATATGGCTATGGCTATAGCTGCTATGGCTATGGCTATGGATGCTTTGGCTATGGCTATGGCTGATATGGCTATATCTAAATCTGCTATGGCTATGACTATTACTGCTACAGCTATGGCAATGGCTGCTATATCTATGGCTGCTATAGCTATGGCTATGGCTGCTATTGCTATGACTATGGCTGCTATGGCTATGGCTATGGCTATGGCTGCTATGGATATAGCTATGGCTGCTATGTCTATGGCTGTGGCTATGGCTGCTATGGCTGTGGCTATGGCTGCGGCTGCTGTGGCTGTGGCTATGGCTGCTTTGGCTATGGCTGCTATAGCTATGGCTATGGCTGATATGGCTATGGCTACGGCTGCTATGGCTATGGCTGAGGCTGCTATGGTTATCGCTATGCGTGCTATTGCTATGGCTATGGCTGCCATGGCTATGGCTATGGCTGCTATGTCTATGGCTGGTATAGCTATGCCTATGGCTGCTGCGGCTATGGCTATAACTGCTATGGCTATGGCATCGGCTAATGTGGCTATGGCTACGTCTATGGCTGCTATGGCTATGGCTATGGCTATGGCTGCTATGTCTATGGCTGTGGCTATGGCTGCTATGGCTGTGGCTATGGCTATTGCTGCTGTGGCTATGGCATTGGCTATGGCTCGTATGGCTATGGCTATGGCTGCAATGGCTATGCCTATGGCTGCTATAGCAATGGCTGCTATAGCTATGGCTATGGCTGCTAATGCTTTGGCTACGGCTATGGCTATGGCTATGGCTGCTTTGGCTATGGCTGCTATAGCTATGGCTATGGCTGATATGGCTATGGCTATAACTGCTATGGCTATGGCTATGGGTACTTTGGCTATGGCTATGGCTATGTCTGCTATGGCTGCTATGGCTATTGCTGTTGCTGCTACGGCTATGGCTATGGCTATGGCTATGCCTGCGATGGGTACGGCTATGGCTGCTATGGCTATGGCTATGGCTGCTATGGCTATGGCTATGGATGCTATGGCCATGGCTATGGCTGATATGGCTATGGTTATGGCTGCTATGGATATGGCTATGACTATTGCTGCTATGGCTATGGCTATGGCTATTGCTGCTATGGCTGTGGCTATGGCTATGACAATGGCTGCTATGGCTATGGCAATGGCTGCTATGTCTATGGTATAGATATGCCTATGGCTGCTACGGCTATGGCTATAACTGCTATGGCTATGGCTGCTATATCTATGGCTATGGCTGATATGGCTATGGCTATGGCTGCTATGGCCATGGCAATGGCTGCTATGTCCATGGCTATGGCTGCTATGGCTATGGTTACGGCTGCTATGGCTATGGCTATGCGTGCTATTGCTATGGCTATAACTGCTATGGCTACGGCATTGGCTGCAGTGGCTATGGCTATGGCTATGGCTGCAATGGCTATGTCTAGGCTGCTATGGCTATCGCTATGCGTGCTATTGCTATAGCTATGGCTCCGATGGCTATGCCCATGGCTGCTACGGCTGTGGCTATTGCTGCTGTGGATATAGCTATGGCTCCTATGGCTATGGCTATGGCTGCTTCGTTTATGGCTGGTATAGCTATGCGTATGGCTGCTACGGCTATGGCCATAACTGCTATGGCTATGGCATTGGCTGCTGTGGCTATGGCTATGGCAATGACAATGGCTGCTATGGCTATGGCTATGGCTGCTATGTCTATGGCTGGTATAGCTATGCCTATGGCTGCTACGGCTATGGCTATAACCGCTATGGCTATGGCATCGGCTTATGTGGCTATGGCTATGTCTATGGCTGCTATTGCTATGGCTATGGCTATGGCTGCTATGGATATAGCTATGGCTGGTGTGTCTATGGCTATGGCCATGGCTGCTATGGCTATTGCTATGGCTGCTTTGGCTATGGCTGCTATAGCTATGGCTATGGCTGATATGGCTATGGCGATTGCTGCTATGGCTATGGCTATGGATGCTTTGGCTATGGCTTTGGCTGATATGGCTATGGCAATGGCTGCTATGGCTATGGCTACGTTTGCTATGGCTGTCGCTATGCGTGCTATGGCTATGACTATGGCTGCTATGGCCATGGCTATGGCTGCTATGGCTGCTATGGCTGTGGCTGTTGCTGCTAAGGCTATGGCTATGGCTATGGCTGCGATGGCTACGGCTATGGCTGCTGTGGCTGTCGCTATGACTGCTATGGCTATGGTTCCTATACATATGGCTATGGCCGCTAAGGCCATGGCTATGGCTGCTATGGCCATGGCTATGGCTGCTATGGCTATGGTTATGGCTACTATGGATATGGCTATGACTATTGCTGCTATGGCTATGGCTATGGCTATGGCTATTGCTGCTATGGCTGTGGCTATGGCTATGACAATGGCTGCTATGGCAATGGCAATGGCTGCTATGTCTATGGTATAGATATGCCTATGGCTGCTACGCCTATGGCTATAACTGCTATGGCTATGGCATTGGCTACTGTGGCTATGTCCATGTCTATGGCTGCTGTGGCTACGCCATTGGCTATGGCTCGTATGGCTATGGCTATGGCTGCTATGGCTACGGCTGCTATAGCTATGGCTATGGCTGCTATGGCTACGGCTATGGCTGCTATGGCTATGGCTATGGCTGCTATGGCTACGGCTACGGCTGCTATGGCTATGGCTGCGGCTGCTATGACTATGGCTATGCGTGCTATTGCTATGGCTATGGCTGCTATGGCTATGGCTATGGCTGCTATGGCTATGGCTATGGCTGCTTTGGCTATGGCTGCTATAGCTATGGCTATGGCTGATATGGCTATGGCTATAGCTGCTATGGCTATGGCTATGGCTGCTATGTCTATGGCTGTGGCTATGGCTGCTATGGCTGTGGCTATGGCTATGGCTATGGCTGCTATGTCTATGGCTGTGGCTATGGCTGCTATGGCTGTGGCTATGGCTATGGCTGCTGTGGCTATGGCATTGGCTATGGCTCGAATGGCTATGGCTATGGCTGCAATGGCTATGCCTATGGCTGCTATAGCAATGGCTGCTATAGCTATGGCTATGGCTGCTAATGCTTTGGCTACGGCTATGGCTATGGCTATGGCTGCTTTGGCTATGGCTGCTATAGCTATGGCTGTGGCTGATATGGCTATGGCTATAACTGCTATGGCTATGGCTATGGGTACTTTGGCTATGGCTATGGCTGATATGGCTATGGCTATGGCTGCTATGGCTATGGCTACGGCTGCTATGGCTGTCGCTATGCGTGCTATGGCTATGACTATGGCTGCTATGGCTATGGCAATGGCTGCTATGGCTGCTATGGCTATTGCTATTGCTGCTATGGCTATGGCTATGGCTATGGCTATGCCTGCGATGGCTACGGCTATGGCTGCTATGGCTATGGCTATGGCTGCTATGGCTATGGCTATGGATGCTATGGCTATGGCAACGGCTGCTGTGGCTATGGCTGCGGCTGCTAAGGTTATCGCTATGCGTGCTATTGCTATGGCTATGGCTGCTATGGCTATGGCTATTGCTGCTATGGCTACTGCTATGGCTATGGCATTGGCTACTGTGGCTATGGCTATGTCTATGGCTGCTATGCCTATGGCTATGGCTTTGGCTGCTATGGATATAGCTATGGCTGATGTGGCTATGGCTGTTGCTATGGCTGTTATGGCTGTGGCTATGGCTACGGCTGGTGTGGCTGTGGCATTGGCTATGGCTCGTATGGCTATGGCTATGGCTGCTATGGCTACGCTTGCTATGGCTATGCCTATGGCAGCTATGGCAATGGCTGCTGTAGCTATGGCTATGGCTGCTAATGCTATGGATATGGCTATGGCTCCAATGGATATGGCTATGGCTGCTATGCTTATGGCTACGGCTGCTATGGCTATGGCTATGGCTGCTATGGCTGCTATGGCTATTGCTATTGCTGCTATGGCTATGGCTATGGCTATGGCTATGGCTGCTATGGCTATGGCTACGGCTGCTATGGCTATGGCTGCGGCTGCTATGGCTATGGCTATGCGTGCTATTGCTATGGCTATGGCTGCTATGGCTATCGCTATGGCTCCTATGGATATGGCGATGGCTCCTATGGCTATGGCTATGGATGCTTTGGCTATGGCTAAATCTGCTATGGCTATGACTATTACTGCTACAGCTATGGCAATGGCTGCTATATCTATGGCTGCTATAGCTATGGCTGCTATGGCTGCTATGGCTATTGCTATTGCTGCTATGGCTATGGCTATGGCTATGGCTATGCCTGCGATGGCTACGGCTATGGCTGCTATGGCTATGGCTATGGCTGCTATGGCTATGGCTACGGCTGCTATGGCTATGGCTGCGGCTGCTATGGCTATGGCTATGCGTGCTATTGCTATGGCTATGGCTGCTATGGCTATGGCTATGGCTGCTATGGCTATGGCTATGGCTGCTTTGGCTATGGCTGCTATAGCTATGCCTATGGCTGCTACGGCTATGCCTATAACTGCTATGGCTATGGCATTGGCTGCTGTGGCTATGGCTATGGCTGCTATAGTTATGGCTATGGATGCTTTGGCTATGGCTGCTATAGCTATGGATATGGCTGATATGGCTATGGTACTTATACATATGGCTATGGCTGCTATGGCCATGGCAATGGCTGCTATGTCCATGGCTATGGCTGCTATGGCTATGGTTACGGCTGCTATGGCTATGGCTATGGCTGCTATGGCTATGGCTATGGCTGCTATGGCTGCTATGCCTATGGCTATTGCTGCTATGTCTGTGGCTGGTATAGCTATGCCTATGGCTGCTACGGCTATGGCTATAACTGCTATGGCTACGGCATTGGCTGCAGTGGCTATGGCTATGGCTATGGCTGCAATTGCTATGTCTAGGCTGCTATGGTTATCGCTATGCGTGCTATTGCTATAGCTATGGCTCCGATGGCTATGCCCATGGCTGCTACGGCTGTGGCTATTGCTGCTGTGGATATAGCTATGGCTCCTATGGCTATGGCTATGGCTGCTTCGTTTATGGCTGGTATAGCTATGCGTATGGCTGTTACGGCTATGGCCATAACTGCTATGGCTATGGCATTGGCTGCTGTGGCTATGGCTATGGCAATGACAATGGCTGCTATGGCTATGGCTATGGCTGCTATGTCTATGGCTGGTATAGCTATGCCTATGGCTGCTACGGCTATGGCTATAACTGCTATGGCTATGGCATTGGCTACTGTGGCTATGGCTATGTCTATGGCTGCTATGGCTATGGCTATGGCTATGGCTGCTATGGATATAGCTATGGCTGCTATGGCTATGGCTATGGCTACGGCTGCTATGGCTATGGCTATGGCTGCAATGTCCATGGCAATGGCTGCTATGTCTATGGCTGGTGTAGCTATGCCTATGGCTGCTACGCCTATGGCTATAACTGCTATGGTTATAGCATTGGCTGCTGTGGCTATGGCTACGGCTATGACAATGGCTGCTATGGCTATGGCTATGGCTGCTATGTCTATGGCTGGTATAGCTATGCCTATGGCTGCTACGGCTATGGCTATAACTGCTATGGCTATGGCATCGGCTAATGTGGCTATGGCTATGTCTATGGCTGCTATTGCTATGGCTATGGCTATGGCTGCTATGGATATAGCTATGGTTGATGTGTCTATGGCTATGGCCATGGCTGCTATGGCTATTGCTATGGCTGCTTTGGCTATGGCTGCTATAGCTATGGCTATGGCTGATATGGCTATGGCGATTGCTGCTATGGCTATGGCTATGGATGCTTTGGCTATGGCTTTGGCTGATATGGCTATGGCTATGGCTGCTATGGCTATGGCTACGTTTGCTATGGCTGTCGCTATGCGTGCTATGGCTATGACTATGGCTGCTATGGCCATGGCTATGGCTGCTATGGCTGCTATGGCTGTGGCTGTTGCTGCTAAGGCTATGGCTATGGCTATGGCTGCGATGGCTACGGCTATGGCTGCTGTGGCTATCGCTATGGCTGCTATGGCTATGGTTCCTATACATATGGCTATGGCCGCTATGGCCATGGCTATGGCTGCTATGGCCATGGCTATGGCTGCTATGGCTATGGTTATGGCTGCTATGGATATGGCTATGGCTATGGCTGCTATGTCTATGGCTGTGGCTATGGCTGCTATGGCTGTGGCTATGGCTATGGCTGCTGTGGCTATGGCATTGGCTATGGCTCGTATGGCTATGGCTATGGCTGCAATGGCTATGCCTATGGCTGCTATAGCAATGGCTGCTATAGCTATGGCTATGGCTGCTAATGCTTTGGCTACGGCTATGGCTATGGCTATGGCTGCTTTGGCTATGGCTGCTATAGCTATGGCTGTGGCTGATATGGCTATGGCTATAACTGCTATGGCTATGGCTATGGGTACTTTGGCTATGGCTATGGCTATGTCTGCTATGGCTGCTATGGCTATTGCTGTTGCTGCTATGGCTATGGCTATGGCTATGGCTATGCCTGCGATGGGTACGGCTATGGCTGCTATGGCTATGGCTATGGCTGCTATGGCTATGGCTATGGATGCTATGGCCATGGCTATGGCTGCTATGGCTATGGCAACGGCTGCTATGGCTATGGCTGCGGCTGCTAAGGTTATCGCCATGCGTGCTATTGCTATGGCTATGGCTGCTATGGCTATGACTATGGCTGCTATGGCTGCTATGGCTATGGCTATGGATGCTATAGCTATGGCAACGGCTGCTATGGCTATGGCTGCGGCTGCGTAGGTTATCGCTATGCGTGCTATTGCTATGACTATGGCTGCTATGGCTATGGCTATGTCTGCTATGGCTGTGGCTATGGCTATGTCTGCTATAGCTATGGCTACGGCTATGGCTGCTTTGGCTATGGCTAAAGCTGCTATGGCTATGGCTATGGCTGCTATGACTACGGCTATGGATGCTTTGGCTTTGGCTAAAGCTGCTATGGCTGTGGCTATGTCTGCTGTGGCTATGGCTATTGCTGCTATGGCTATGGCTATGGCTATGGCTGATATGGCTATGGCTATGGCTGCTATGGCTACGGCTGCTATGGCTATGCCTATGGCAGCTATGGCAGTGGCTGCTATAGCTATGGCTATGGCTGCTAATGCTATAGATATGGCTATGGCTCCAATGGATATGGCTATGGCTGCTATGGTTATGGCTACGGCTGCTATGGCTATGGGTATGGCTGCTATGGCTACGGCTATGGCTGCTATGGCTATGGCTATGGCTGCTATGGCTGCTATGGCTATGGCTATGGATGCTATAGCTATGGCAACGGCTGCTATGGCTATGGCTGCGGCTGCGTAGGTTATCGCTATGCGTGCTATTGCTATGACTATGGCTGCTATGGCTATGGCTATGTCTGCTATGGCTGTGGCTATGGCTATGTCTGCTATAGCTATGGCTACGGCTATGGCTGCTTTGGCTATGGCTAAAGCTGCTATGGCTATGGCTATGGCTGCTATGACTATGGCTATGGATGCTTTGGCTTTGGCTAAAGCTGCTATGGCTGTGGCTATGTCTGCTGTGGCTATGGCTATTGCTGCTATGGCTATGGCTATGGCTATGGCTGATATGGCTATGGCTATGGCTGCTATGGCTACGGCTGCTATGGCTATGCCTATGGCAGCTATGGCAGTGGCTGCTATAGCTATGGCTATGGCTGCTAATGCTATAGATATGGCTATGGCTCCAATGGATATGGCTATGGCTGCTATGGTTATGGCTACGGCTGCTATGGCTATGGGTATGGCTGCTATGGCTACGGCTATGGCTGCTATGGCTATGGCTATGGCTGCTTCGGCTATGGCTGCTATACGTATGGCTATGGCTGATATGGCTATGGCTATGACTGCTATGGCTATGGCTATGCCGATGACTGCTATGGCTATGGCTATGGCAGCTATGGTTGTGGCTATGGCTGCTATGGCTATGGCTGCGGCTGCTATGGTTATCGCTATGCGTGCTATTGCTATGGCTATGGCTGCTATGGCTATGGCTGCGGCTGCTATGGTTATCGCTATGCGTGCTATTGCTATGGCTATGGCTGCTATGTCTATGGCTGGTATAGGTATGCCAATGGCTGCTATGGCTATGGCTACGGCTGCTAGGGCTGCTATGGCGATGACTATTGCTGCTATGGCTGTGGCTATGGCTATGACTATGGCTGCTATGGCTGTGGCTATGGCTATGGCTGCTGTGGCTATGGTATTGGCTATGGCTCGTATGGCTATGGCTATGGCTGCAATGGCTGTGCCTATGGCTGCTATAGCAATGGCTGCTATAGCTATGGCTATGGCTGCTAATGCTTTGGCTACGGCTATAGCTATGGCTATGGCTGCTTTGGCTATGGCTGCTATAGCTATGGCTGTGACTGATATGGCTATGGCTATAACTGCTATGGCTATGGCTATGGGTACTTTGGCTATGGCTATGGCTATGTCTGCTATGGCTGCTATGGCTATTGCTGTTGCTGCTATGGCTATGGCTATGGCTATGGCTATGCCTGCGATGGGTACGGCTATGGCTGCTATGGCTATGGCTATGGCTGCTATGGCTTTGGCTAAAGCTGCTATGGCTGTGGCTATGTCTGCTGTGGCTATGGCTATTGCTGCTATGGCTATGGCTATGGCTATGGCTGATATGGCTATGGCTATGGCTGCTAAGGCTACGGCTGCTATGGCTATGCCTATGGCAGCTATGGCAGTGGCTGCTATAGCTATGGCTATGGCTGCTAATGCTATAGATATGGCTATGGCTCCAATGGATATGGCTATGGCTGCTATGGTTATGGCTACGGCTGCTATGGCTATGGGTATGGCTGCTATGGCTACGGCTATGGCTGCTATGGCTATGGCTATGGCTGCTTCGGCTATGGCTGCTATACCTATGGCTATGGCTGATATGGCTATGGCTATGACTGCTATGGCTATGGCTATGCCGATGACTGCTATGGCTATGGCTATGGCAGCTATGGTTGTGGCTATGGCTGCTATGGCTATGGCTGCGGCTGCTATGGTTATCGCTATGCGTGCTATTGCTATGGCTATGGCTGCTATGGCTATGGCTGCGGCTGCTATGGTTATCGCTATGCGTGCTATTGCTATGGCTATGGCTGCTATGTCTATGGCTGGTATAGGTATGCCAATGGCTGCTATGGCTATGGCTACGGCTGCTAGGGCTGCTATGGCGATGACTATTGCTGCTATGGCTGTGGCTATGGCTATGACTATGGCTGCTATGGCTGTGGCTATGGCTATGGCTGCTGTGGCTATGGCATTGGCTATGGCTCGTATGGCTATGGCTATGGCTGCAATGGCTGTGCCTATGGCTGCTATAGCAATGGCTGCTATAGCTATGGCTATGGCTGCTAATGCTTTGGCTACGGCTATAGCTATGGCTATGGCTGCTTTGGCTATGGCTGCTATAGCTATGGCTGTGACTGATATGGCTATGGCTATAACTGCTATGGCTATGGCTATGGGTACTTTGGCTATGGCTATGGCTATGTCTGCTATGGCTGCTATGGCTATTGCTGTTGCTGCTATGGCTATGGCTATGGCTATGGCTATGCCTGCGATGGGTACGGCTATGGCTGCTATGGCTATGGCTATGGCTGCTATGGCTATGGCTATGGATGCTATGGCCATGGCTATGGCTGCTATGGCTATGGCAACGGCTGCTATGGCTATGGCTGCGGCTGCTAAGGTTATCGCTATGCGTGCTATTGCTATGGCTATGGCTGCTATGAATATGACTATGGCTGCTATGGCTGCTATGGCTATGGCTATGGATGCTATGGCTATGGCAACGGCTGCTATGGCTATGGCTGCGGCTGCTTAGGTTATCGCTATGCGTGCTATTGCTATGACTACGGCTGCTATGGCTATGGCTATGTCTGCTATGGCTGTGGCTATGGCTATGCCTGCTATAGCTATGGCTACGGCTATGGCTGCTTTGGCTATGGCTAAAGCTGCTATGGCTATGGCTATGGCTGCTATGACTATGGCTATGGATGCTTTGGCTTTGGCTAAAGCTGCTATGGCTGTGGCTATGTCTGCTGTGGCTATGGCTATTGCTGCTATGGCTATGGCTATGGCTATGGCTGATATGGCTATGGCTATGGCTGCTATGGCTACGGCTGCTATGGCTATGCCTATGGCAGCTATGGCAGTGGCTGCTATAGCTATGGCTATGGCTGCTAATGCTATAGATATGGCTATGGCTCCAATGGATATGGCTATGGCTCCTATGGATATGGCGATGGCTCCTATGGCTATGGCTATGGATGCTTTGGCTATGGCTAAATCTGCTATGGCTATGACTATTACTGCTACAGCTATGGCAATGGCTGCTATATCTACGGCTGCTATAGCTATGGCTATGGCTGCTATGGCTATCGCTATGGCTGCTATGGCTATGGCTATGGCTCCTATGACTATGGCTATGGATACTCTGTCTGTGGCTAAAGCTGCTATGCCTACGACTATAGCTGCTATAGCTATGCCTATGGCTGCTACGGCTATGGCTATAACTGCTATGGCTATGGCACTGGCTGCTGTGGCTATGGCTATGGCTATGACAATGGCTCCTATGGCTATGGCTATGGCTGCTATGTCTATGGCTGGTATAGCCATGCCTATGGCTGCTGCGGCTATGGCTATGGCTGCTATGGCTGTGGCTATGGCTATGTCTGCTATAGCTATGGCTACGGCTATGGCTGCTTTGGCTATGGCTAAAGCTGCTATGGCTATGGCTATGGCTGCTATGACTATGGCTATGGATGCTTTGGCTTTGGCTAAAGCTGCTATGGCTGTGGCTATGTCTGCTGTGGCTATGGCTATTGCTGCTATGGCTATGGCTATGGCTATGGCTGATATGGCTATGGCTATGGCTGCTATGGCTACGGCTGCTATGGCTATGCCTATGGCAGCTATGGCAGTGGCTGCTATAGCTATGGCTATGGCTGCTAATGCTATAGATATGGCTATGGCTCCAATGGATATGGCTATGGCTGCTATGGTTATGGCTACGGCTGCTATGGCTATGGGTATGGCTGCTATGGCTACGGCTATGGCTGCTATGGCTATGGCTATGGCTGCTTCGGCTATGGCTGCTATACCTATGGCTATGGCTGATATGGCTATGGCTATGACTGCTATGGCTATGGCTATGCCGATGACTGCTATGGCTATGGCTATGGCAGCTATGGTTGTGGCTATGGCTGCTATGGCTATGGCTGCGGCTGCTATGGTTATCGCTATGCGTGCTATTGCTATGGCTATGGCTGCTATGGCTATGGCTGCGGCTGCTATGGTTATCGCTATGCGTGCTATTGCTATGGCTATGGCTGCTATGTCTATGGCTGGTATAGGTATGCCAATGGCTGCTATGGCTATGGCTACGGCTGCTAGGGCTGCTATGGCGATGACTATTGCTGCTATGGCTGTGGCTATGGCTATGACTATGGCTGCTATGGCTGTGGCTATGGCTATGGCTGCTGTGGCTATGGCATTGGCTATGGCTCGTATGGCTATGGCTATGGCTGCAATGGCTGTGCCTATGGCTGCTATAGCAATGGCTGCTATAGCTATGGCTATGGCTGCTAATGCTTTGGCTACGGCTATAGCTATGGCTATGGCTGCTTTGGCTATGGCTGCTATAGCTATGGCTGTGACTGATATGGCTATGGCTATAACTGCTATGGCTATGGCTATGGGTACTTTGGCTATGGCTATGGCTATGTCTGCTATGGCTGCTATGGCTATTGCTGTTGCTGCTATGGCTATGGCTATGGCTATGGCTATGCCTGCGATGGGTACGGCTATGGCTGCTATGGCTATGGCTATGGCTGCTATGGCTATGGCTATGGATGCTATGGCCATGGCTATGGCTGCTATGGCTATGGCAACGGCTGCTATGGCTATGGCTGCGGCTGCTAAGGTTATCGCCATGCGTGCTATTGCTATGGCTATGGCTGCTATGGCTATGACTATGGCTGCTATGGCTGCTATGGCTATGGCTATGGATGCTATAGCTATGGCAACGGCTGCTATGGCTATGGCTGCGGCTGCGTAGGTTATCGCTATGCGTGCTATTGCTATGACTATGGCTGCTATGGCTATGGCTATGTCTGCTATGGCTGTGGCTATGGCTATGTCTGCTATAGCTATGGCTACGGCTATGGCTGCTTTGGCTATGGCTAAAGCTGCTATGGCTATGGCTATGGCTGCTATGACTATGGCTATGGATGCTTTGGCTTTGGCTAAAGCTGCTATGGCTGTGGCTATGTCTGCTGTGGCTATGGCTATTGCTGCTATGGCTATGGCTATGGCTATGGCTGATATGGCTATGGCTATGGCTGCTATGGCTACGGCTGCTATGGCTATGCCTATGGCAGCTATGGCAGTGGCTGCTATAGCTATGGCTATGGCTGCTAATGCTATAGATATGGCTATGGCTCCAATGGATATGGCTATGGCTGCTATGGTTATGGCTACGGCTGCTATGGCTATGGGTATGGCTGCTATGGCTACGGCTATGGCTGCTATGGCTATGGCTATGGCTGCTATGGCTGCTATGGCTATGGCTATGGATGCTATAGCTATGGCAACGGCTGCTATGGCTATGGCTGCGGCTGCGTAGGTTATCGCTATGCGTGCTATTGCTATGACTATGGCTGCTATGGCTATGGCTATGTCTGCTATGGCTGTGGCTATGGCTATGTCTGCTATAGCTATGGCTACGGCTATGGCTGCTTTGGCTATGGCTAAAGCTGCTATGGCTATGGCTATGGCTGCTATGACTATGGCTATGGATGCTTTGGCTTTGGCTAAAGCTGCTATGGCTGTGGCTATGTCTGCTGTGGCTATGGCTATTGCTGCTATGGCTATGGCTATGGCTATGGCTGATATGGCTATGGCTATGGCTGCTATGGCTACGGCTGCTATGGCTATGCCTATGGCAGCTATGGCAGTGGCTGCTATAGCTATGGCTATGGCTGCTAATGCTATAGATATGGCTATGGCTCCAATGGATATGGCTATGGCTGCTATGGTTATGGCTACGGCTGCTATGGCTATGGGTATGGCTGCTATGGCTACGGCTATGGCTGCTATGGCTATGGCTATGGCTGCTTCGGCTATGGCTGCTATACGTATGGCTATGGCTGATATGGCTATGGCTATGACTGCTATGGCTATGGCTATGCCGATGACTGCTATGGCTATGGCTATGGCAGCTATGGTTGTGGCTATGGCTGCTATGGCTATGGCTGCGGCTGCTATGGTTATCGCTATGCGTGCTATTGCTATGGCTATGGCTGCTATGGCTATGGCTGCGGCTGCTATGGTTATCGCTATGCGTGCTATTGCTATGGCTATGGCTGCTATGTCTATGGCTGGTATAGGTATGCCAATGGCTGCTATGGCTATGGCTACGGCTGCTAGGGCTGCTATGGCGATGACTATTGCTGCTATGGCTGTGGCTATGGCTATGACTATGGCTGCTATGGCTGTGGCTATGGCTATGGCTGCTGTGGCTATGGTATTGGCTATGGCTCGTATGGCTATGGCTATGGCTGCAATGGCTGTGCCTATGGCTGCTATAGCAATGGCTGCTATAGCTATGGCTATGGCTGCTAATGCTTTGGCTACGGCTATAGCTATGGCTATGGCTGCTTTGGCTATGGCTGCTATAGCTATGGCTGTGACTGATATGGCTATGGCTATAACTGCTATGGCTATGGCTATGGGTACTTTGGCTATGGCTATGGCTATGTCTGCTATGGCTGCTATGGCTATTGCTGTTGCTGCTATGGCTATGGCTATGGCTATGGCTATGCCTGCGATGGGTACGGCTATGGCTGCTATGGCTATGGCTATGGCTGCTATGGCTTTGGCTAAAGCTGCTATGGCTGTGGCTATGTCTGCTGTGGCTATGGCTATTGCTGCTATGGCTATGGCTATGGCTATGGCTGATATGGCTATGGCTATGGCTGCTAAGGCTACGGCTGCTATGGCTATGCCTATGGCAGCTATGGCAGTGGCTGCTATAGCTATGGCTATGGCTGCTAATGCTATAGATATGGCTATGGCTCCAATGGATATGGCTATGGCTGCTATGGTTATGGCTACGGCTGCTATGGCTATGGGTATGGCTGCTATGGCTACGGCTATGGCTGCTATGGCTATGGCTATGGCTGCTTCGGCTATGGCTGCTATACCTATGGCTATGGCTGATATGGCTATGGCTATGACTGCTATGGCTATGGCTATGCCGATGACTGCTATGGCTATGGCTATGGCAGCTATGGTTGTGGCTATGGCTGCTATGGCTATGGCTGCGGCTGCTATGGTTATCGCTATGCGTGCTATTGCTATGGCTATGGCTGCTATGGCTATGGCTGCGGCTGCTATGGTTATCGCTATGCGTGCTATTGCTATGGCTATGGCTGCTATGTCTATGGCTGGTATAGGTATGCCAATGGCTGCTATGGCTATGGCTACGGCTGCTAGGGCTGCTATGGCGATGACTATTGCTGCTATGGCTGTGGCTATGGCTATGACTATGGCTGCTATGGCTGTGGCTATGGCTATGGCTGCTGTGGCTATGGCATTGGCTATGGCTCGTATGGCTATGGCTATGGCTGCAATGGCTGTGCCTATGGCTGCTATAGCAATGGCTGCTATAGCTATGGCTATGGCTGCTAATGCTTTGGCTACGGCTATAGCTATGGCTATGGCTGCTTTGGCTATGGCTGCTATAGCTATGGCTGTGACTGATATGGCTATGGCTATAACTGCTATGGCTATGGCTATGGGTACTTTGGCTATGGCTATGGCTATGTCTGCTATGGCTGCTATGGCTATTGCTGTTGCTGCTATGGCTATGGCTATGGCTATGGCTATGCCTGCGATGGGTACGGCTATGGCTGCTATGGCTATGGCTATGGCTGCTATGGCTATGGCTATGGATGCTATGGCCATGGCTATGGCTGCTATGGCTATGGCAACGGCTGCTATGGCTATGGCTGCGGCTGCTAAGGTTATCGCTATGCGTGCTATTGCTATGGCTATGGCTGCTATGAATATGACTATGGCTGCTATGGCTGCTATGGCTATGGCTATGGATGCTATGGCTATGGCAACGGCTGCTATGGCTATGGCTGCGGCTGCTTAGGTTATCGCTATGCGTGCTATTGCTATGACTACGGCTGCTATGGCTATGGCTATGTCTGCTATGGCTGTGGCTATGGCTATGCCTGCTATAGCTATGGCTACGGCTATGGCTGCTTTGGCTATGGCTAAAGCTGCTATGGCTATGGCTATGGCTGCTATGACTATGGCTATGGATGCTTTGGCTTTGGCTAAAGCTGCTATGGCTGTGGCTATGTCTGCTGTGGCTATGGCTATTGCTGCTATGGCTATGGCTATGGCTATGGCTGATATGGCTATGGCTATGGCTGCTATGGCTACGGCTGCTATGGCTATGCCTATGGCAGCTATGGCAGTGGCTGCTATAGCTATGGCTATGGCTGCTAATGCTATAGATATGGCTATGGCTCCAATGGATATGGCTATGGCTCCTATGGATATGGCGATGGCTCCTATGGCTATGGCTATGGATGCTTTGGCTATGGCTAAATCTGCTATGGCTATGACTATTACTGCTACAGCTATGGCAATGGCTGCTATATCTACGGCTGCTATAGCTATGGCTATGGCTGCTATGGCTATCGCTATGGCTGCTATGGCTATGGCTATGGCTCCTATGACTATGGCTATGGATACTCTGTCTGTGGCTAAAGCTGCTATGCCTACGACTATAGCTGCTATAGCTATGCCTATGGCTGCTACGGCTATGGCTATAACTGCTATGGCTATGGCACTGGCTGCTGTGGCTATGGCTATGGCTATGACAATGGCTCCTATGGCTATGGCTATGGCTGCTATGTCTATGGCTGGTATAGCCATGCCTATGGCTGCTGCGGCTATGGCTATGGCTGCTATGGCTGTGGCTATGGCTATGTCTGCTATAGCTATGGCTACGGCTATGGCTGCTTTGGCTATGGCTAAAGCTGCTATGGCTATGGCTATGGCTGCTATGACTATGGCTATGGATGCTTTGGCTTTGGCTAAAGCTGCTATGGCTGTGGCTATGTCTGCTGTGGCTATGGCTATTGCTGCTATGGCTATGGCTATGGCTATGGCTGATATGGCTATGGCTATGGCTGCTATGGCTACGGCTGCTATGGCTATGCCTATGGCAGCTATGGCAGTGGCTGCTATAGCTATGGCTATGGCTGCTAATGCTATAGATATGGCTATGGCTCCAATGGATATGGCTATGGCTGCTATGGTTATGGCTACGGCTGCTATGGCTATGGGTATGGCTGCTATGGCTACGGCTATGGCTGCTATGGCTATGGCTATGGCTGCTTCGGCTATGGCTGCTATACCTATGGCTATGGCTGATATGGCTATGGCTATGACTGCTATGGCTATGGCTATGCCGATGACTGCTATGGCTATGGCTATGGCAGCTATGGTTGTGGCTATGGCTGCTATGGCTATGGCTGCGGCTGCTATGGTTATCGCTATGCGTGCTATTGCTATGGCTATGGCTGCTATGGCTATGGCTGCGGCTGCTATGGTTATCGCTATGCGTGCTATTGCTATGGCTATGGCTGCTATGTCTATGGCTGGTATAGGTATGCCAATGGCTGCTATGGCTATGGCTACGGCTGCTAGGGCTGCTATGGCGATGACTATTGCTGCTATGGCTGTGGCTATGGCTATGACTATGGCTGCTATGGCTGTGGCTATGGCTATGGCTGCTGTGGCTATGGCATTGGCTATGGCTCGTATGGCTATGGCTATGGCTGCAATGGCTGTGCCTATGGCTGCTATAGCAATGGCTGCTATAGCTATGGCTATGGCTGCTAATGCTTTGGCTACGGCTATAGCTATGGCTATGGCTGCTTTGGCTATGGCTGCTATAGCTATGGCTGTGACTGATATGGCTATGGCTATAACTGCTATGGCTATGGCTATGGGTACTTTGGCTATGGCTATGGCTATGTCTGCTATGGCTGCTATGGCTATTGCTGTTGCTGCTATGGCTATGGCTATGGCTATGGCTATGCCTGCGATGGGTACGGCTATGGCTGCTATGGCTATGGCTATGGCTGCTATGGCTTTGGCTAAAGCTGCTATGGCTGTGGCTATGTCTGCTGTGGCTATGGCTATTGCTGCTATGGCTATGGCTATGGCTATGGCTGATATGGCTATGGCTATGGCTGCTATGGCTACGGCTGCTATGGCTATGCCTATGGCAGCTATGGCAGTGGCTGCTATAGCTATGGCTATGGCTGCTAATGCTATAGATATGGCTATGGCTCCAATGGATATGGCTATGGCTGCTATGGTTATGGCTACGGCTGCTATGGCTATGGGTAGGGCTGCTATGGCTACGGCTATGGCTGCTATGGCTATGGCTATGGCTGCTTCGGCTATGGCTGCTATACCTATGGCTATGGCTGATATGGCTATGGCTATGACTGCTATGGCTATGGCTATGCCGATGACTGCTATGGCTATGGCTATGGCAGCTATGGTTGTGGCTATGGCTGCTATGGCTATGGCTGCGGCTGCTATGGTTATCGCTATGCGTGCTATTGCTATGGCTATGGCTGCTATGGCTATGGCTGCGGCTGCTATGGTTATCGCTATGCGTGCTATTGCTATGGCTATGGCTGCTATGTCTATGGCTGGTATAGGTATGCCAATGGCTGCTATGGCTATGGCTACGGCTGCTAGGGCTGCTATGGCGATGACTATTGCTGCTATGGCTGTGGCTATGGCTATGACTATGGCTGCTATGGCTGTGGCTATGGCTATGGCTGCTGTGGCTATGGCATTGGCTATGGCTCGTATGGCTATGGCTATGGCTGCAATGGCTGTGCCTATGGCTGCTATAGCAATGGCTGCTATAGCTATGGCTATGGCTGCTAATGCTTTGGCTACGGCTATAGCTATGGCTATGGCTGCTTTGGCTATGGCTGCTATAGCTATGGCTGTGACTGATATGGCTATGGCTATAACTGCTATGGCTATGGCTATGGGTACTTTGGCTATGGCTATGGCTATGTCTGCTATGGCTGCTATGGCTATTGCTGTTGCTGCTATGGCTATGGCTATGGCTATGGCTATGCCTGCGATGGGTACGGCTATGGCTGCTATGGCTATGGCTATGGCTGCTATGGCTATGGCTATGGATGCTATGGCCATGGCTATGGCTGCTATGGCTATGGCAACGGCTGCTATGGCTATGGCTGCGGCTGCTAAGGTTATCGCTATGCGTGCTATTGCTATGGCTATGGCTGCTATGAATATGACTATGGCTGCTATGGCTGCTATGGCTATGGCTATGGATGCTATGGCTATGGCAACGGCTGCTATGGCTATGGCTGCGGCTGCTTAGGTTATCGCTATGCGTGCTATTGCTATGACTACGGCTGCTATGGCTATGGCTATGTCTGCTATGGCTGTGGCTATGGCTATGCCTGCTATAGCTATGGCTACGGCTATGGCTGCTTTGGCTATGGCTAAAGCTGCTATGGCTATGGCTATGGCTGCTATGACTATGGCTATGGATGCTTTGGCTTTGGCTAAAGCTGCTATGGCTGTGGCTATGTCTGCTGTGGCTATGGCTATTGCTGCTATGGCTATGGCTATGGCTATGGCTGATATGGCTATGGCTATGGCTGCTATGGCTACGGCTGCTATGGCTATGCCTATGGCAGCTATGGCAGTGGCTGCTATAGCTATGGCTATGGCTGCTAATGCTATAGATATGGCTATGGCTCCAATGGATATGGCTATGGCTCCTATGGATATGGCGATGGCTCCTATGGCTATGGCTATGGATGCTTTGGCTATGGCTAAATCTGCTATGGCTATGACTATTACTGCTACAGCTATGGCAATGGCTGCTATATCTACGGCTGCTATAGCTATGGCTATGGCTGCTGTTGCTATGACTATGGCTGCTATGGCTATGGCTATGTCTGCTATGGCTGTGGCTATGGCTATGTCTGCTACAGCTATGGCTACGGCTATGGCTGCTATGGCTATCGCTATGGCTGCTATGGCTATGGCTATGGCTCCTATGACTATGGCTATGGATACTCTGTCTGTGGCTAAAGCTGCTATGCCTACGACTATAGCTGCTATAGCTATGCCTATGGCTGCTACGGCTATGGCTATAACTGCTATGGCTATGGCACTGGCTGCTGTGGCTATGGCTATGGCTATGACAATGGCTCCTATGGCTATGGCTATGGCTGCTATGTCTATGGCTGGTATAGCCATGCCTATGGCTGCTGCGGCTATGGCTATGGCTGCTATGGCTGTGGCTACGGCTGCTATTGCTATGGCTGCGGCTGCTATGGCTAATGCTATGCGTGCTATTGTTATGGCTATGGCTGCGGCTGCTATGGCTAATGCTATGCGTGCTATTGCTATGTCTATGGCTGCTATGGCTATGGCAATGGCTGCTATGTCTATGGTATAGATATGCATATGGCTGCTACGGCTATGGCTATAACTGCTATGGCTATGGCTGCTATATCTATGGCTATGGCTGATATGGCTATGGCTATAGCTGCTATGGCTATGGCTATGGCTGCTATGGCTATGGCTATGGGTACTTTGGCTATGGCTATGGCTGATATGGCTATGGCTATGGCTGCTATGGCTATGGCTATGGGTACTTTGGCTATGGCTATGGCTGATATGGCTATGGCTATGGCTTCTATGGCTATGGCTACGGCTGCTATGGCTGTCGCTATGCGTGCTATGGCTATGACTATGGCTGCTATGGCTATGTCTACGGCTGCTATGGCTATGGCTGCGGCTGCTATGGCTATGGCTATGCGTGCTATTGCTATGGCTATGGCTGTTATGGCTATGGCTATGGCTGCTATGGCTATGGCTATGGCTGCTTTGGCTATGGCTGCCATAGCTATGGCTATGGCTGCTATGGCTATGGCTGCGGCTGCTATGGCTATGGCTATGCGTGCTATTGCTATGGCTATGGCTGCTATGGCTATGGCTATGGCTCCTATGGGTATGGCGATGGCTCCTATGGCTATGGCTATGGATGCTTTGGCT
This sequence comes from Calliopsis andreniformis, assembly GCF_051401765.1. Classification (NCBI taxonomy): domain Eukaryota; kingdom Metazoa; phylum Arthropoda; class Insecta; order Hymenoptera; family Andrenidae; genus Calliopsis; species Calliopsis andreniformis. The sequence continues at coordinate 72,795 of NW_027480606.1, forward strand.
ATGGCTAAATCTGCTATGGCTATGACTATTACTGCTACAGCTATGGCAATGGCTGCTCTATCTATGGCTGCTATAGCTATGGCTATGGCTGCTATTGCTATGACTATGGCTGCTATGGCTATGGCTATGTCTGCTATGGCTGTGGCTATGGCTATGTCTGCTACAGCTATGGCTACGGCTATGGCTGCTATGGCTATCGCTATGGCTGCTGTGGCTATGGCTATGGCTCCTATGACTATGGCTGTGGATACTTTGTCTGTGGCTAAAGCTGCTATGCCTACGACTATAGCTGCTATGGCTATGCCTATGGCTGCTACGGCTATGCCTATAACTGCTATGGCTATGGCATTGGCTGCCGTGGCTATGGCTATGGCTGCTATAGTTATGGCTATGGATGCTTTGGCTATGGCTGCTATAGCTATGGATATGGCTGATATGGCTATGGTACCTATACATATGGCTATGGCTGCTATGGCCATGGCAATGGCTGCTATGTCCATGGCTATGGCTGCTATGGCTATGGTTACGGCTGCTATGGCTATGGCTATGCGTGCTATTGCTATGGCTATAACTGCTATGGCTACGGCATTGGCTGCAGTGGCTATGGCTATGGCTATGGCTGCAATGGCTATGTCTAGGCTGCTATGGCTATCGCTATGCGTGCTATTGCTATAGCTATGGCTCCGATGGCTATGCCCATGGCTGCTACGGCTGTGGCTATTGCTGCTGTGGATATAGCTATGGCTCCTATGGCTATGGCTATGGCTGCTTCGTTTATGGCTGGTATAGCTATGCGTATGGCTGCTACGGCTATGGCCATAACTGCTATGGCAATGGCATTGGCTGCTGTGGCTATGGCTATGGCAATGACAATGGCTGCTATGGCTATGGCTATGGCTGCTATGTCTATGGCTGGTATAGCTATGCCTATGGCTGCTACGGCTCTGGCTATAACTGCTATGGCTATGGCATTGGCTACTGTGGCTATGGCTATGTCTATGGCTGCTATGGCTATGGCTATGGCTATGGCTGCTATGGATATAGCTATGGCTGCTATGGCTATGGCTATGGCTACGGCTGCTATGGCTATGGCTATGGCTGCAATGTCCATGGCAATGGCTGCTATGTCTATGGCTGGTGTAGCTATGCCTATGGCTGCTACGCCTATGGCTATAACTGCTATGGTTATAGCATTGGCTGCTGTGGCTATGGCTATGGCTATGACAATGGCTGCTATGGCTATGGCTATGGCTGCTATGTCTATGGCTGGTATAGCTATGCCTATGGCTGCTACGGCTATGGCTATAACTGCTATGGCTATGGCATCGGCTAATGTGGCTATGGCTATGTCTATGGCTGCTATTGCTATGGCTATGGCTATGGCTGCTATGGATATAGCTATGGCTGGTGTGTCTATGGCTATGGCCATGGCTGCTATGGCTATTGCTATGGCTGCTTTGGCTATGGCTGCTATAGCTATGGCTATGGCTGATATGGCTATGGCGATTGCTGCTATGGCTATGGCTATGGATGCTTTGGCTATGGCTTTGGCTGATATGGCTATGGCAATGGCTGCTATGGCTATGGCTACGTTTGCTATGGCTGTCGCTATGCGTGCTATGGCTATGACTATGGCTGCTATGGCCATGGCTATGGCTGCTATGGCTGCTATGGCTGTGGCTGTTGCTGCTAAGGCTATGGCTATGGCTATGGCTGCGATGGCTACGGCTATGGCTGTTGTGGCTATCGCTATGACTGCTATGGCTATGGTTCCTATACATATGGCTATGGCCGCTAAGGCCATGGCTATGGCTGCTATGGCCATGGCTATGGCTGCTATGGCTATGGTTATGGCTACTATGGATATGGCTATGGCTATTGCTGCTATGGCTATGGCTATGGCTATGGCTATTGCTGCTATGGCTGTGGCTATGGCTATGACAATGGCTGCTATGGCAATGGCAATGGCTGCTATGTCTATGGTATAGATATGCCTATGGCTGCTACGGCTATGGCTATAACTGCTATGGCTCGTATGGCTATGGCTATGGCTGCTATGGCTACGGCTGCTATGGCTATGGCTATGGCTGCTATGGCTACGGCTATGGCTGCTATGGCTATGGCTATGGCTGCTATGGCTATGGCTACGGCTGCTATGGCTATGGCTGCGGCTGCTATGACTATGGCTATGCGTGCTATTGCTATGGCTATGGCTGCTATGGCTATGGCTATGGCTGCTATGGCTATGGCTATGGCTGCTTTGGCTATGGCTGCTATAGCTATGGCTATGGCTGATATGGCTATGGCTATAGCTGCTATGGCTATGGCTATGGATGCTTTGGCTATGGCTGCTATGGCTATGGCTATGGATGCTTTGGCTATGGCTATGGCTGATATGGCTATGGCTATGGCTGCTATGGCAATGGCTACGGCTGCTATGGCTGTCGCTATGCGTCCTATGGCTATGTCTATGGCTGCTAGGGCTATGGCTATGTCTGCTATGGCTGCTATGGCTATTGCTATTGCTGCTATGGCTATGGCTATGGCTATGGCTATGCCTGCGATCGGTACGGCTATGGCTGCTATGGCTATGGCTGTGGCTGTTATGGCTATGGCTATGGATGCTATGGCTATGGCTACGGCTGCTATGGCTATGGCTGCGGCTGCTATGGTTATCGCTATGCGTGCTATTGCTATGGCATTGGCTGCAGTGGCTATGGCAATGGCTATGACAATGGCTGCTATGGCTATGGCTATGGCTGCTATGTCTATGGCTGGTATAGCTATGCCTATGGCTGCTGCGGCTATGGCTATAACTGCTATGGCTATGGCATCGGCTAATGTGGCTATGGCTACGTCTATGGCTGCTATGGCTATGGCTATGGCTATGGCTGCTATGTCTATGGCTGTGGCTATGGCTGCTATGGCTGTGGCTATGGCTATGGCTATGGCTGCTATGTCTATGGCTGTGGCTATGGCTGCTATGGCTGTGGCTATGGCTATGGCTGCTGTGGCTATGGCATTGGCTATGGCTCGTATGGCTATGGCTATGGCTGCAATGGCTATGCCTATGGCTGCTATAGCAATGGCTGCTATGGCTATGGCTATGCGTGCTATTGCTATGGCTATAACTGCTATGGCTACGGCATTGGCTGCAGTGGCTATGGCTATGGCTATGGCTGCAATGGCTATGTCTAGGCTGCTATGGCTATCGCTATGCGTGCTATTGCTATAGCTATGGCTCCGATGGCTATGCCCATGGCTGCTACGGCTGTGGCTATTGCTGCTGTGGATATAGCTATGGCTCCTATGGCTATGGCTATGGCTGCTTCGTTTATGGCTGGTATAGCTATGCGTATGGCTGCTACGGCTATGGCCATAACTGCTATGGCAATGGCATTGGCTGCTGTGGCTATGGCTATGGCAATGACAATGGCTGCTATGGCTATGGCTATGGCTGCTATGTCTATGGCTGGTATAGCTATGCCTATGGCTGCTACGGCTCTGGCTATAACTGCTATGGCTATGGCATTGGCTACTGTGGCTATGGCTATGTCTATGGCTGCTATGGCTATGGCTATGGCTATGGCTGCTATGGATATAGCTATGGCTGCTATGGCTATGGCTATGGCTACGGCTGCTATGGCTATGGCTATGGCTGCAATGTCCATGGCAATGGCTGCTACGCCTATGGCTATAACTGCTATGGTTATAGCATTGGCTGCTGTGGCTATGGCTATGGCTATGACAATGGCTGCTATGGCTATGGCTATGGCTGCTATGTCTATGGCTGGTATAGCTATGCCTATGGCTGCTACGGCTATGGCTATAACTGCTATGGCTATGGCATCGGCTAATGTGGCTATGGCTATGTCTATGGCTGCTATTGCTATGGCTATGGCTATGGCTGCTATGGATATAGCTATGGCTGGTGTGTCTATGGCTATGGCCATGGCTGCTATGGCTATTGCTATGGCTGCTTTGGCTATGGCTGCTATAGCTATGGCTATGGCTGATATGGCTATGGCGATTGCTGCTATGGCTATGGCTATGGATGCTTTGGCTATGGCTTTGGCTGATATGGCTATGGCAATGGCTGCTATGGCTATGGCTACGTTTGCTATGGCTGTCGCTATGCGTGCTATGGCTATGACTATGGCTGCTATGGCCATGGCTATGGCTGCTATGGCTGCTATGGCTGTGGCTGTTGCTGCTAAGGCTATGGCTATGGCTATGGCTGCGATGGCTACGGCTATGGCTGTTGTGGCTATCGCTATGACTGCTATGGCTATGGTTCCTATACATATGGCTATGGCCGCTAAGGCCATGGCTATGGCTGCTATGGCCATGGCTATGGCTGCTATGGCTATGGTTATGGCTACTATGGATATGGCTATGGCTATTGCTGCTATGGCTATGGCTATGGCTATGGCTATTGCTGCTATGGCTGTGGCTATGGCTATGACAATGGCTGCTATGGCAATGGCAATGGCTGCTATGTCTATGGTATAGATATGCCTATGGCTGCTACGGCTATGGCTATAACTGCTATGGCTATGGCATTGGCTACTGTGGCTATGTCCATGTCTATGGCTGCTGTGGCTACGCCATTGGCTATGGCTCGTATGGCTATGGCTATGGCTGCTATGGCTACGGCTGCTATGGCTATGGCTATGGCTGCTATGGCTACGGCTATGGCTGCTATGGCTATGGCTATGGCTGCTATGGCTATGGCTACGGCTGCTATGGCTATGGCTGCGGCTGCTATGACTATGGCTATGGCTATTGCTGCTATGGCTATGGCTATGGCTATGGCTATTGCTGCAATGGCTGTGGCTATGGCTATGACAATGGCTGCTATGGCTATGGCAATGGCTGCTATGTCTATGGTATAGATATGCATATGGCTGCTACGGCTATGGCTATAACTGCTATGGCTATGGCTGCTATATCTATGGCTATGGCTGATATGGCTATGGCTATAGCTGCTATGGCTATGGCTATGGCTGCTATGGCTATGGCTATGGGTACTTTGGCTATGGCTATGGCTGATATGGCTATGGCTATGGCTGCTATGGCTATGGCTACGGGTACTTTGGCTATGGCTATGGCTGATATGGCTATGGCTATGGCTTCTATGGCTATGGCTACGGCTGCTATGGCTGTCGCTATGCGTGCTATGGCTATGACTATGGCTGCTATGGCTATGTCTACGGCTGCTATGGCTATGGCTGCGGCTGCTATGGCTATGGCTATGCGTGCTATTGCTATGGCTATGGCTGTTATGGCTATGGCTATGGCTGCTATGGCTATGGCTATGGCTGCTTTGGCTATGGCTGCCATAGCTATGGCTATGGCTGCTATGGCTATGGCTGCGGCTGCTATGGCTATGGCTATGCGTGCTATTGCTATGGCTATGGCTGCTATGGCCATGGCTATGGCTCCTATGGGTATGGCGATGGCTCCTATGGCTATGGCTATGGATGCTTTGGCTATGGCTAAATCTGCTATGGCTATGACTATTACTGCTACAGCTATGGCAATGGCTGCTATATCTATGGCTGCTATAGCTATGGCTATGGCTGCTATTGCTATGACTATGGCTGCTATGGCTATGGCTATGTCTGCTATGGCTGTGGCTATGGCTATGTCTGCTACAGCTATGGCTACGGCTATGGCTGCTATGGCTATCGCTATGGCTGCTGTGGCTATGGCTATGGCTCCTATGACTATGGCTGTGGATACTTTGTCTGTGGCTAAAGCTGCTATGCCTACGACTATAGCTGCTATGGCTATGCCTATGGCTGCTACGGCTATGCCTATAACTGCTATGGCTATGGCATTGGCTGCCGTGGCTATGGCTATGGCTGCTATAGTTATGGCTATGGATGCTTTGGCTATGGCTGCTATAGCTATGGATATGGCTGATATGGCTATGGTACCTATACATATGGCTATGGCTGCTATGGCCATGGCAATGGCTGCTATGTCCATGGCTATGGCTGCTATGGCTATGGTTACGGCTGCTATGGCTATGGCTATGCGTGCTATTGCTATGGCTATAACTGCTATGGCTACGGCATTGGCTGCAGTGGCTATGGCTATGGCTATGGCTGCAATGGCTATGTCTAGGCTGCTATGGCTATCGCTATGCGTGCTATTGCTATAGCTATGGCTCCGATGGCTATGCCCATGGCTGCTACGGCTGTGGCTATTGCTGCTGTGGATATAGCTATGGCTCCTATGGCTATGGCTATGGCTGCTTCGTTTATGGCTGGTATAGCTATGCGTATGGCTGCTACGGCTATGGCCATAACTGCTATGGCAATGGCATTGGCTGCTGTGGCTATGGCTATGGCAATGACAATGGCTGCTATGGCTATGGCTATGGCTGCTATGTCTATGGCTGGTATAGCTATGCCTATGGCTGCTACGGCTCTGGCTATAACTGCTATGGCTATGGCATTGGCTACTGTGGCTATGGCTATGTCTATGGCTGCTATGGCTATGGCTATGGCTATGGCTGCTATGGATATAGCTATGGCTGCTATGGCTATGGCTATGGCTACGGCTGCTATGGCTATGGCTATGGCTGCAATGTCCATGGCAATGGCTGCTATGTCTATGGCTGGTGTAGCTATGCCTATGGCTGCTACGCCTATGGCTATAACTGCTATGGTTATAGCATTGGCTGCTGTGGCTATGGCTATGGCTATGACAATGGCTGCTATGGCTATGGCTATGGCTGCTATGTCTATGGCTGGTATAGCTATGCCTATGGCTGCTACGGCTATGGCTATAACTGCTATGGCTATGGCATCGGCTAATGTGGCTATGGCTATGTCTATGGCTGCTATTGCTATGGCTATGGCTATGGCTGCTATGGATATAGCTATGGCTGGTGTGTCTATGGCTATGGCCATGGCTGCTATGGCTATTGCTATGGCTGCTTTGGCTATGGCTGCTATAGCTATGGCTAGGGCTGATATGGCTATGGCGATTGCTGCTATGGCTATGGCTATGGATGCTTTGGCTATGGCTTTGGCTGATATGGCTATGGCAATGGCTGCTATGGCTATGGCTACGTTTGCTATGGCTGTCGCTATGCGTGCTATGGCTATGACTATGGCTGCTATGGCCATGGCTATGGCTGCTATGGCTGCTATGGCTGTGGCTGTTGCTGCTAAGGCTATGGCTATGGCTATGGCTGCGATGGCTACGGCTATGGCTGTTGTGGCTATCGCTATGACTGCTATGGCTATGGTTCCTATACATATGGCTATGGCCGCTAAGGCCATGGCTATGGCTGCTATGGCCATGGCTATGGCTGCTATGGCTATGGTTATGGCTACTATGGATATGGCTATGGCTATTGCTGCTATGGCTATGGCTATGGCTATGGCTATTGCTGCTATGGCTGTGGCTATGGCTATGACAATGGCTGCTATGGCAATGGCAATGGCTGCTATGTCTATGGTATAGATATGCCTATGGCTGCTACGGCTATGGCTATAACTGCTATGGCTCGTATGGCTATGGCTATGGCTGCTATGGCTACGGCTGCTATGGCTATGGCTATGGCTGCTATGGCTACGGCTATGGCTGCTATGGCTATGGCTATGGCTGCTATGGCTATGGCTACGGCTGCTATGGCTATGGCTGCGGCTGCTATGACTATGGCTATGCGTGCTATTGCTATGGCTATGGCTGCTATGGCTATGGCTATGGCTGCTATGGCTATGGCTATGGCTGCTTTGGCTATGGCTGCTATAGCTATGGCTATGGCTGATATGGCTATGGCTATAGCTGCTATGGCTATGGCTATGGATGCTTTGGCTATGGCTGCTATGGCTATGGCTATGGATGCTTTGGCTATGGCTATGGCTGATATGGCTATGGCTATGGCTGCTATGGCAATGGCTACGGCTGCTATGGCTGTCGCTATGCGTCCTATGGCTATGTCTATGGCTGCTAGGGCTATGGCTATGTCTGCTATGGCTGCTATGGCTATTGCTATTGCTGCTATGGCTATGGCTATGGCTATGGCTATGCCTGCGATCGGTACGGCTATGGCTGCTATGGCTATGGCTGTGGCTGTTATGGCTATGGCTATGGATGCTATGGCTATGGCTACGGCTGCTATGGCTATGGCTGCGGCTGCTATGGTTATCGCTATGCGTGCTATTGCTATGGCATTGGCTGCAGTGGCTATGGCAATGGCTATGACAATGGCTGCTATGGCTATGGCTATGGCTGCTATGTCTATGGCTGGTATAGCTATGCCTATGGCTGCTGCGGCTATGGCTATAACTGCTATGGCTATGGCATCGGCTAATGTGGCTATGGCTACGTCTATGGCTGCTATGGCTATGGCTATGGCTATGGCTGCTATGTCTATGGCTGTGGCTATGGCTGCTATAGCTGTGGCTATGGCTATGGCTATGGCTGCTATGTCTATGGCTGTGGCTATGGCTGCTATGGCTGTGGCTATGGCTATGGCTGCTGTGGCTATGGCATTGGCTATGGCTCGTATGGCTATGGCTATGGCTGCAATGGCTATGCCTATGGCTGCTATAGCAATGGCTGCTATGGCTATGGCTATGCGTGCTATTGCTATGGCTATAACTGCTATGGCTACGGCATTGGCTGCAGTGGCTATGGCTATGGCTATGGCTGCAATGGCTATGTCTAGGCTGCTATGGCTATCGCTATGCGTGCTATTGCTATAGCTATGGCTCCGATGGCTATGCCCATGGCTGCTACGGCTGTGGCTATTGCTGCTGTGGATATAGCTATGGCTCCTATGGCTATGGCTATGGCTGCTTCGTTTATGGCTGGTATAGCTATGCGTATGGCTGCTACGGCTATGGCCATAACTGCTATGGCAATGGCATTGGCTGCTGTGGCTATGGCTATGGCAATGACAATGGCTGCTATGGCTATGGCTATGGCTGCTATGTCTATGGCTGGTATAGCTATGCCTATGGCTGCTACGGCTCTGGCTATAACTGCTATGGCTATGGCATTGGCTACTGTGGCTATGGCTATGTCTATGGCTGCTATGGCTATGGCTATGGCTATGGCTGCTATGGATATAGCTATGGCTGCTATGGCTATGGCTATGGCTACGGCTGCTATGGCTATGGCTATGGCTGCAATGTCCATGGCAATGGCTGCTATGTCTATGGCTGGTGTAGCTATGCCTATGGCTGCTACGCCTATGGCTATAACTGCTATGGTTATAGCATTGGCTGCTGTGGCTATGGCTATGGCTATGACAATGGCTGCTATGGCTATGGCTATGGCTGCTATGTCTATGGCTGGTATAGCTATGCCTATGGCTGCTACGGCTATGGCTATAACTGCTATGGCTATGGCATCGGCTAATGTGGCTATGGCTATGTCTATGGCTGCTATTGCTATGGCTATGGCTATGGCTGCTATGGATATAGCTATGGCTGGTGTGTCTATGGCTATGGCCATGGCTGCTATGGCTATTGCTATGGCTGCTTTGGCTATGGCTGCTATAGCTATGGCTATGGCTGATATGGCTATGGCGATTGCTGCTATGGCTATGGCTATGGATGCTTTGGCTATGGCTTTGGCTGATATGGCTATGGCAATGGCTGCTATGGCTATGGCTACGTTTGCTATGGCTGTCGCTATGCGTGCTATGGCTATGACTATGGCTGCTATGGCCATGGCTATGGCTGCTATGGCTGCTATGGCTGTGGCTGTTGCTGCTAAGGCTATGGCTATGGCTATGGCTGCGATGGCTACGGCTATGGCTGTTGTGGCTATCGCTATGACTGCTATGGCTATGGTTCCTATACATATGGCTATGGCCGCTAAGGCCATGGCTATGGCTGCTATGGCCATGGCTATGGCTGCTATGGCTATGGTTATGGCTACTATGGATATGGCTATGGCTATTGCTGCTATGGCTATGGCTATGGCTATGGCTATTGCTGCTATGGCTGTGGCTATGGCTATGACAATGGCTGCTATGGCAATGGCAATGGCTGCTATGTCTATGGTATAGATATGCCTATGGCTGCTACGGCTATGGCTATAACTGCTATGGCTATGGCATTGGCTACTGTGGCTATGTCCATGTCTATGGCTGCTGTGGCTACGCCATTGGCTATGGCTCGTATGGCTATGGCTATGGCTGCTATGGCTACGGCTGCTATGGCTATGGCTATGGCTGCTATGGCTACGGCTATGGCTGCTATGGCTATGGCTATGGCTGCTATGGCTATGGCTACGGCTGCTATGGCTATGGCTGCGGCTGCTATGACTATGGCTATGCGTGCTATTGCTATGGCTATGGCTGCTATGGCTATGGCTATGGCTGCTATGGCTATGGCTATGGCTGCTTTGGCTATGGCTGCTATAGCTATGGCTATGGCTGATATGGCTATGGCTATAGCTGCTATGGCTATGGCTATGGATGCTTTGGCTATGGCTGCTATGGCTATGGCTATGGATGCTTTGGCTATGGCTATGGCTGATATGGCTATGGCTATGGCTGCTATGGCAATGGCTACGGCTGCTATGGCTGTCGCTATGCGTCCTATGGCTATGTCTATGGCTGCTAGGGCTATGGCTATGTCTGCTATGGCTGCTATGGCTATTGCTATTGCTGCTATGGCTATGGCTATGGCTATGGCTATGCCTGCGATAGGTACGGCTATGGCTGCTATGGCTATGGCTGTGGCTGTTATGGCTATGGCTATGGATGCTATGGCTATGGCTACGGCTGCTATGGCTATGGCTGCGGCTGCTATGGTTATCGCTATGCGTGCTATTGCTATGGCATTGGCTGCAGTGGCTATGGCAATGGCTATGACAATGGCTGCTATGGCTATGGCTATGGCTGCTATGTCTATGGCTGGTATAGCTATGCCTATGGCTGCTGCGGCTATGGCTATAACTGCTATGGCTATGGCATCGGCTAATGTGGCTATGGCTACGTCTATGGCTGCTATGGCTATGGCTATGGCTATGGCTGCTATGTCTATGGCTGTGGCTATGGCTGCTATGGCTGTGGCTATGGCTATGGCTATGGCTGCTATGTCTATGGCTGTGGCTATGGCTGCTATGGCTGTGGCTATGGCTATGGCTGCTGTGGCTATGGCATTGGCTATGGCTCGTATGGCTATGGCTATGGCTGCAATGGCTATGCCTATGGCTGCTATAGCAATGGCTGCTATAGCTATGGCTATGGCTGCTAATGCTTTGGCTACGGCTATGGTTATGGCTATGGCTGCTTTGGCTATGGCTGCTATAGCTATGGCTGTGGCTGATATGGCTATGGCTATAACTGCTATGGCTATGGCTATGGGTACTTTGGCTATGGCTACGGCTGATATGGCTATGGCTATGGCTGCTATGGCTATGGCTACGGCTGCTATGGCTGTCGCTATGCGTGCTATGGCTATGACTATGGCTGCTATGGCTATGGCAATGGCTGCTATGGCTGCTATGGCTATTGCTATTGCTGCTATGGCTATGGCTATGGCTATGGCTATGCCTGCGATGGCTACGGCTATGGCTGCTATGGCTATGGCTATGGCTGCTATGGCTATGGCTATGGATGCTATGGCTATGGCAACGGCTGCTGTGGCTATGGCTGCGGCTGCTAAGGTTATCGCTATGCGTGCTATTGCTATGGCTATGGCTGCTATGGCTATGGCTATTGCTGCTATGGCTACTGCTATGGCTATGGCATTGGCTACTGTGGCTATGGCTATGTCTATGGCTGCTATGCCTATGGCTATGGCTTTGGCTGCTATGGATATAGCTATGGCTGATGTGGCTATGGCTGTTGCTATGGCTGTTATGGCTGTGGCTATGGCTACGGCTGCTGTGGCTGTGGCATTGGCTATGACTCGTATGGCTATGGCTATGGCTGCTATGGCTACGCTTGCTATGGCTATGCCTATGGCAGCTATGGCAATGGCTGCTGTAGCTATGGCTATGGCTGCTAATGCTATGGATATGGCTATGGCTCCAATGGATATGGCTATGGCTGCTATGGTTATGGCTACGGCTGCTATGGCTATGGCTATGGCTGCTATGGCTGCTATGGCTATTGCTATTGCTGCTATGGCTATGGCTATGGCTATGGCTATGGCTGCTATGGCTATGGCTACGGCTGCTATGGCTATGGCTGCGGCTGCTATGGCTATGGCTATGCGTGCTACTGCTATGGCTATGGCTGCTATGGCTATGGCTATGGCTGCTATGGCTATGGCTATGGCTGCTTTGGCTATGGCTGCTATAGCTATGGCTATGGCTGCTATGGCTATGGCTGCGGCTGCTATGGCTATGGCTATGCGTGCTATTGCTATGGCTATGGCTGCTATGGCTATGGCTATGGCTCCTATGGATATGGCGATGGCTCCTATGGCTATGGCTATGGATGCTTTGGCTATGGCTAAATCTGCTATGGCTATGACTATTACTGCTACAGCTATGGCAATGGCTGCTATATCTATGGCTGCTATAGCTATGGCTGCTATGGCTGCTATGGCTATTGCTATTGCTGCTATGGCTATGGCTATGGCTATGGCTATGCCTGCGATGGCTACGGCTATGGCTGCTATGGCTATGGCTATGGCTGCTATGGCTATGGCTACGGCTGCTATGGCTATGGCTGCGGCTGCTATGGCTATGGCTATGCGTGCTATTGCTATGGCTATGGCTGCTATGGCTATGGCTATGGCTGCTATGGCTATGGCTATGGCTGCTTTGGCTATAGCTGCTATAGCTATGCCTATGGCTGCTACGGCTATGCCTATAACTGCTATGGCTATGGCATTGGCTGCTGTGGCTATGGCTATGGCTGCTATAGTTATGGCTATGGATGCTTTGGCTATGGCTGCTATAGCTATGGATATGGCTGATATGGCTATGGTACTTATACATATGGCTATGGCTGCTATGGCCATGGCAATGGCTGCTATGTCCATGGCTATGGCTGCTATGGCTATGGTTACGGCTGCTATGGCTATGGCTATGGCTGCTATGGCTATGGCTATGGCTGCTATGGCTGCTATGCCTATGGCTATTGCTGCTATGTCTGTGGCTGGTATAGCTATGCCTATGGCTGCTACGGCTATGGCTATAACTGCTATGGCTACCGCATTGGCTGCAGTGGCTATGGCTATGGCTATGGCTGCAATTGCTATGTCTAGGCTGCTATGGCTATCGCTATGCGTGCTATTGCTATAGCTATGGCTCCGATGGCTATGCCCATGGCTGCTACGGCTGTGGCTATTGCTGCTGTGGATATAGCTATGGCTCCTATGGCTATGGCTATGGCTGCTTCGTTTCTGGCTGGTATAGCTATGCGTATGGCTGTTACGGCTATGGCCATAACTGCTATGGCTATGGCATTGGCTGCTGTGGCTATGGCTATGGCAATGACAATGGCTGCTATGGCTATGGCTATGGCTGCTATGTCTATGGCTGGTATAGCTATGCCTATGGCTGCTACGGCTATGGCTATAACTGCTATGGCTATGGCATTGGCTACTGTGGCTATGGATATGTCTATGGCTGCTATGGCTATGGCTATGGCTATGGCTGCTATGGATATAGCTATGGCTGCTATGGCTATGGCTATGGCTACGGCTGCTATGGCTATGGCTATGGCTGCAATGTCCATGGCAATGGCTGCTATGTCTATGGCTGGTGTAGCTATGCCTATGGCTGCTACGGCTATGGCTATAACTGCTATGGCTATGGCATTGGCTACTGTGGCTATGTCCATGTCTATGGCTGCTATGGCTATGGCTATGGCTATGGCTGCTATGGATATAGCTATGGCTGCTATGGCTATGGCTGTTGCTATGGCTGTTACGGCTGTGGCTATGGCTACGGCTGCTGTGGCTACGCCATTGGCTATGGCTCGGATGGCTTTGGCTATGGCTGCTATAGCTATGGCTAGGGCTGATATGGCTATGGCGATTGCTGCTATGGCTATGGCTATGGATGCTTTGGCTATGGCTTTGGCTGATATGGCTATGGCTATGGCTGCTATGGCTATGGCTACGTTTGCTATGGCTGTCGCTATGCGTGCTATGGCTATGACTATGGCTGCTATGGCCATGGCTATGGCTGCTATGGCTGCTATGGCTGTGGCTGTTGCTGCTAAGGCTATGGCTATGGCTATGGCTGCGATGGCTACGGCTATGGCTGCTGTGGCTATCGCTATGGCTGCTATGGCTATGGTTCCTATACATATGGCTATGGCCGCTATGGCCATGGCTATGGCTGCTATGGCCATGGCTATGGCTGCTATGGCTATGGTTATGGCTGCTATGGATATGGCTATGGCTATGGCTGCTATGTCTATGGCTGTGGCTATGGCTGCTAAAGCTGTGGCTATGGCTATGGCTGCTGTGGCTATGGCATTGGCTATGGCTCGTATGGCTATGGCTATGGCTGCAATGGCTATGCCTATGGCTGCTATAGCAATGGCTGCTATAGCTATGGCTATGGCTGCTAATGCTTTGGCTACGGCTATGGCTATGGCTATGGCTGCTTTGGCTATGGCTGCTATAGCTATGGCTGTGGCTGATATGGCTATGGCTATAACTGCTATGGCTATGGCTATGGGTACTTTGGCTATGGCTATGGCTATGTCTGCTATGGCTGCTATGGCTATTGCTGTTGCTGCTATGGCTATGGCTATGGCTATGGCTATGCCTGCGATGGGTACGGCTATGGCTGCTATGGCTATGGCTATGGCTGCTATGGCTATGGCTATGGATGCTGTGGCCATGGCTATGGCTGCTATGGCTATGGCAACGGCTGCTATGGCTATGGCTGCGCCTGCTAAGGTTATCGCCATGCGTGCTATTGCTATGGCTATGGCTGCTATGGCTATGACTATGGCTGCTATGGCTGCTATGGCTATGGCTATGGATGCTATAGCTATGGCAACGGCTGCTATGGCTATGGCTGCGGCTGCGTAGGTTATCGCTATGCGTGCTATTGCTATGACTATGGCTGCTATGGCTATGGCTATGTCTGCTATGGCTGTGGCTATGGCTATGTCTGCTATAGCTATGGCTACGGCTATGGCTGCTTTGGCTATGGCTAAAGCTGCTATGGCTATGGCTATGGCTGCTATGACTATGGCTATGGATGCTTTGGCTTTGGCTAAAGCTGCTATGGCTGTGGCTTTGTCTGCTGTGGCTATGGCTATTGCTGCTATGGCTATGGCTATGGCTATGGCTGATATGGCTTTGGCTATGGCTGCTATGGCTACGGCTGCTATGGCTATGCCTATGGCAGCTATGGCAGTGGCTGCTATAGCTATGGCTATGGCTGCTAATGCTATAGATATGGCTATGGCTCCAATGGATATGGCTATGGCTGCTATGGTTATGGCTACGGCTGCTATGGCTATGGGTATGGCTGCTATGGCTACGGCTATGGCTGCTATGGCTATGGCTATGGCTGCTATGGCTGCTATGGCTATGGCTATGGATGCTATAGCTATGGCAACGGCTGCTATGGCTATGGCTGCGGCTGCGTAGGTTATCGCTATGCGTGCTATTGCTATGACTATGGCTGCTATGGCTATGGCTATGTCTGCTATGGCTGTGGCTATGGCTATGTCTGCTATAGCTATGGCTACGGCTATGGCTGCTTTGGCTATGGCTAAAGCTGCTATGGCTATGGCTATGGCTGCTATGACTATGGCTATGGATGCTTTGGCTTTGGCTAAAGCTGCTATGGCTGTGGCTATGTCTGCTGTGGCTATGGCTATTGCTGCTATGGCTATGGCTATGGCTATGGCTGATATGGCTATGGCTATGGCTGCTATGGCTACGGCTGCTATGGCTATGCCTATGGCAGCTATGGCAGTGGCTGCTATAGCTATGGCTATGGCTGCTAATGCTATAGATATGGCTATGGCTCCAATGGATATGGCTATGGCTGCTATGGTTATGGCTACGGCTGCTATGGCTATGGGTATGGCTGCTATGGCTACGGCTATGGCTGCTATGGCTATGGCTATGGCTGCTTCGGCTATGGCTGCTATACCTATGGCTATGGCTGATATGGCTATGGCTATGACTGCTATGGCTATGGCTATGCCGATGACTGCTATGGCTATGGCTATGGCAGCTATGGTTGTGGCTATGGCTGCTATGGCTATGGCTGCGGCTGCTATGGTTATCGCTATGCGTGCTATTGCTATGGCTATGGCTGCTATGTCTATGGCTGGTATAGGTATGCCAATGGCTGCTATGGCTATGGCTACGGCTGCTAGGGCTGCTATGGCGATGACTATTGCTGCTATGGCTGTGGCTATGGCTATGACTATGGCTGCTATGGCTGTGGCTATGGCTATGGCTGCTGTGGCTATGGCATTGGCTATGGCTCGTATGGCTATGGCTATGGCTGCAATGGCTGTGCCTATGGCTGCTATAGCAATGGCTGCTATAGCTATGGCTATGGCTGCTAATGCTTTGGCTACGGCTATAGCTATGGCTATGGCTGCTTTGGCTATGGCTGCTATAGCTATGGCTGTGACTGATATGGCTATGGCTATAACTGCTGTGGCTATGGCTATGGGTACTTTGGCTATGGCTATGGCTATGTCTGCTATGGCTGCTATGGCTATTGCTGTTGCTGCTATGGCTATGGCTATGGCTATGGCTATGCCTGCGATGGGTACGGCTATGGCTGCTATGGCTATGGCTATGGCTGCTATGGCTATGGCTATGGATGCTATGGCCATGGCTATGGCTGCTATGGCTATGGCAACGGCTGCTATGGCTATGGCTGCGGCTGCTAAGGTTATCGCTATGCGTGCTATTGCTATGGCTATGGCTGCTATGAATATGACTATGGCTGCTATGGCTGCTATGGCTATGGCTATGGATGCTATGGCTATGTCAACGGCTGCTATGGCTATGGCTGCGGCTGCTTAGGTTATCGCTATGCGTGCTATTGCTATGACTATGGCTGCTATGGCTATGGCTATGTCTGCTATGGCTGTGGCTATGGCTATGCCTGCTATAGCTATGGCTACGGCTATGGCTGCTTTGGCTATGGCTAAAGCTGCTATGGCTATGGCTATGGCTGCTATGACTATGGCTATGGATGCTTTGGCTTTGGCTAAAGCTGCTATGGCTGTGGCTATGTCTGCTGTGGCTATGGCTATTGCTGCTATGGCTATGGCTATGGCTATGGCTGATATGGCTATGGCTATGGCTGCTATGGCTACGGTTGCTATGGCTATGCCTATGGCAGCTATGGCAGTGGCTGCTATAGCTATGGCTATGGCTGCTAATGCTATAGATATGGCTATGGCTCCAATGGATATGGCTATGGCTCCTATGGATATGGCGATGGCTCCTATGGCTATGGCTATGGATGCTTTGGCTATGGCTAAATCTGCTATGGCTATGACTATTACTGCTACAGCTATGGCAATGGCTGCTATATCTACGGCTGCTATAGCTATGGCTATGGCTGCTGTTGCTATGACTATGGCTGCTATGGCTATGGCTATGTCTGCTATGGCTGTGGCTATGGCTATGTCTGCTACAGCTATGGCTACGGCTATGGCTGCTATCGCTATCGCTATGGCTGCTATGGCTATGGCTATGGCTCCTATGACTATGGCTATGGATACTCTGTCTGTGGCTAAAGCTGCTATGCCCACGACTATAGCTGCTATAGCTATGCCTATGGCTGCTACGGCTATGGCTATAACTGCTATGGCTATGGCACTGGCTGCTGTGGCTATGGCTATGGCTATGACAATGGCTCCTATGGCTATGGCTATGGCTGCTATGTCTATGGCTGGTATAGCCATGCCTATGGCTGCTGCGGCTATGGCTATGGCTGCTATGGCTGTGGCTACGGCTGCTATTGCTATGGCTGCGGCTGCTATGGCTAATGCTATGCGTGCTATTGTTATGGCTATGGCTGCGGCTGCTATGGCTAATGCTATGCGTGCTATTGCTATGTCTATGGCTGCTATGGCTATGGCTATGGCTGCTATGGCTGCTATGGCTATGGCTATTGCTGCTATGGCTACGGCTATGGCTACGACTATGGCTGCTATGGCTATGGCTATGGCTGCTATGTCTGTGGCTGGTATAGCTATGCCTATGGCTGCTACGGCTATGGCTATAACTGCTATGGCTATGGCATTGGCTGCAGTGGCTGTGGCTATGGCTATGGCTGCTATGGCTATGTCTAGGCTGCTATAGCTATCGCTATGCGTGCTATTGCTATGGCTATGTCTCCGATGGCTATGCCCATGGCTGCTACGGCTGTGGCTATTGCTGCTGTGGATATAGCTATGGCTCCTATGGCTATGGCTATGGCTGCTACGTCTATGGCTGGTATAGCTATCCGTATGGCTGCTACGGCTATGGCTATAACTGCTATGGCTATGGCATTGACTGCTGTGGCTATGGCTACGGCTATGACAATGGCTGCTATGGCTATGGCTATGGCTGCTATGTCTATGGCTGGTATAGCTATGCCTATGGCTGCTACGGCTATGGCTATAACTGCTATGGCTATGGCATTGGCTACTGTGGCTATGGCTATGTCTATGGCTGCTATGGCTATGGCTATGGCTATTGCTGCTATGGATATATCTATGGCTGCTATGGCTATGGCTATGGCTACGGCTGCTATGGCTATGGCTATGGCTGCAATGTCCATGGCAATGGTTGCTATGTCTATGGCTGGTGTAGCTATGCCTATGGCTGCTACGCCTATGTCTATAACTGTTATGGCTACGGCATTGGCTGCTGTGGCTATGGCTATGGCTATGACAATGGCTGCTATGGCTATGGCTATGGCTGCTATGTCTATGGCTGGTATAGCTATGCCTATGGCTGCTACGGCTATGGCTATAACTGCTATGGCTATGACATCGGCTACTGTGGCTATGTCTATGTCTATGGCTGCTATGGCTTTGGCTATGGCTATGGCTGATATGGATATAGCTATGGCTGCTATGGCTATGGCTGTTGCTATGGCTGTCACGGCTGTGGCTATGGCTACGGCTGCTGTGGCTATGCCATTGGCTATGGCTCGTATGGCTATGGCTATGGCTGCTATGGCTACGGCTGCTATGGCTATAGCTATGGCTGCTATGCCTACGGCTATGGCTGCTATGGCTATGGCTATGGCTGCTTTGGTTATGGCTGCTATAGCTATGGCTATGGCTGATATGTCTATGGCTATAGCTGCTATGGCTCTGGCTATGGGTACTTTGGCTATGGCTATGGCTGATATGGCTATGGCTATGGCTGCTATGGCTATGGCTATGGCTGCTATGGCTATGGCTATGGCTGCTATGGCTATGGCTATGGCTGCTATGGCTATGGCTATGGCTGCTATGGCTGTATGGCTATTGCGATTGCTGCTATGGCTATGGCTATGGCTATGACTATGGCTGCGATGGCTACGGCTATGGCTGCTATGGCTATGGCTATGGCTATGGCTATGGCTATGGCTGCGATGGCTACGGCTATTGCTGCTATTGCTATGGCTATGTCTGCTATGGCTATGGCTATTGCTGCAATGGCTATGGCTATGGCTATGGCAGATATGGCTATGGCTATGGCTGCTATGGCTATGGCTACTATAGCTATGGCTATGGCTGCCATGGCTATGGCTATGGCTGCTTCGGCTATGGCTGCTATAGCTATGGCTATGGCTGATATGGCTATGGATATGGCTATGGCTCCAATGGATATGGCTATGGCTGCTATGGTTATGGCTACGGCTGCTGTGGCTATGGCTATGGCTGCTATGGCTACGGCTATGGCTGCTATGGATATGGCTATGACTCCTTTAGATATGCCTATAGCTGCTATAGCTACGGCTATGGCTGCTATGCCTTTGGCTCTGGCTGTTATGGCTATGGCTATGGCTGCTATGGCTATGGTACCTATACATATGGCTATGGCTGCTACGTCTATGGCTGGTGTAGCTATGCGTATGGCTGCTACGGCTATGGCTATAACTGCTAAGGCTATGGCATTGGCTGTTGTGACTATGGCTATGGCTATGACAATGGCTGCTATGGCTATGGCTATGGCTGCTATGGCTATGGCTGTTGCTATGGCTGTCACGGCTGTGGCTATGGCTACGGCTGCTGTGGCTATGCCATTGGCTATGGCTCGTATGGCTATGGCTATGGCTGCTATGGCTACGGCTGCTATGGCTATGGCTACGGCTGCTATGGTTACGGCTGTGGCTGCTATGGTTATGGCTATGGCTGCTTTGGCTATGGCTGCTATAGCTATGGCTATGGCTGATATGGCTATGGCTATAGCTGCTATGGCTATGGCTATGGGTACTTTGGCTATGGCAATGGCTGATATGGCTATGGCTATGGCTGCGATGGCTAGGGCTATGGCTGCTATGGCTATGGCTATTGCTGCTATGGCTATGGCTATGGCTGATATGGCTGTATGGCTATTGCGACTGCTGCTATGGCTATGGCAATGGCTATGACTATGGCTGCGATCGCTACGGCTATGGCTGCTATGGCTATGGCTATGGCTATGGCTATGGCTATGGCTGCGATGGCTAGGGCTATGGCTGCTATGGCTATGGCTATGTCTGCTATGGCGATGACTATTAATGCTATGGCTATGGCTATGGCTGCTATGGCTATGGCTATGGCTGCTATGGCTATGGCTATGGCTGCTATGGCTGTATGGCTATTGCGATTGCTGCTATGGCTATGGCTACGGCTATGACTATGGCTGCGATGGCTACGGCTATGGCTGCTATGGCTATGGCTATGGCTATGGCTATGGCTATGGCTGCGATGGCTACGGCTATGGCTGCTATGGCTATGGCTATGTCTGCTATGGCTATGGCTAGTGCTGCAATGGCTATGGCTATGGCTATGGCTGATATGGCTATGGGTATGGCTGCTATGGCTATGGCTACTATAGCTATGGCTATGGCTGCGGCTGCTATGGCTAATGCTATGCGTGCTATTGTTATGGCTATGGCTGCGGCTGCTATGGCTAATGCTATGGGTGCTATTGCTGTGGCTATGGCTGCTATGGCTATGGCTATGGCTGCTATGGCTGCTATGGCTATGGCAATTGCTGCTATGGCTACTGCTATGGCTATGGCTATGGCTATGGCTGCTAGGGCTGCTATGGCTATGACTATTGCTGCTATGGCTACGGCTATGGCTATGACTATGTCTGCTATGGCTATGGCTATGGCTGCTATGTCTGTGGCTGGTATAGCTATGCCTATGGCTGCTACGGCTATGGCTATAACTGCTATGGCTATGGCATTGGCTGCAGTGGCTATGGCTATGGCTATGGCTGCTATGGCTATGTCTAGGCTGCTATAGCTATCGCTATGCGTGCTATTGCTATGGCTATGTCTCCGATGGCTATGCCCATGGCTGCTACGGCTGTGGCTATTGCTGCTGTGGATATAGCTATGGCTCCTATGGCTATGGCTATGGCTGCTACGTCTATGGCTGGTATAGCTATCCGTATGGCTGCTACGGCTATGGCTATAACTGCTATGGCTATGGCATTGGCTGCTGTGGCTATGGCTATGGCTATGACAATGGCTGCTATGGCTATGGCTATGGCTGCTATGTCTATGGCTGGTATAGCTCTGCCTATGGCTGCTACGGCTATGGCTATAACTGCTATGGCTATGGCATTGGCTACTGTGGCTATGGCTATGTCTATGGCTGCTATGGCTATGGCTATGACTATGGCTGCTATGGATATATCTATGGCTGCTATGGCTATGGCTATGGCTACGGCTGCTATGGCTATGGCTATGGCTGCAATGTCCATGGCAATGTTTGCTATGTCTATGGCTGGTGTAGCTATGCCTATGGCTGCTACGCCTATGTCTATAACTGCTGTGGCTATGGCATTGGCTGCTGTGGCTATGGCTATGGCTATGACAATGGCTGCTATGGCTATGGCTATGGCTGCTATGTCTATGGCTGGTATAGCTATGCCTATGGCTGCTACGGCTATGGCTATAACTGCTATGGCTATGGCATTGGCTACTGTGGCTATGGCTATGTCTATGGCTGCTATGGCTATGGCTATGACTATGGCTGCTATGGATATATCTATGGCTGCTATGGCTATGGCTATGGCTACGGCTGCTATGGCTATGGCTATGGCTGCAATGTCCATGGCAATGTTTGCTATGTCTATGGCTGGTGTAGCTATGCCTATGGCTGCTACGCCTATGTCTATAACTGCTATGGCTATGGCATTGGCTGCTGTGGCTATGGCTATGGCTATGACAATGGCTGCTATGGCTATGGCTATGGCTGCTATGTCTATGGCTGGTATAGCTATGCCTATGGCTGCTACGGCTATGGCTATAACTGCTATGGCTATGGCATCGGCTAATGTGGCTATGGCTATGTCTATGGCTGCTATGGCTATGGCTATGTCTATATCTGCTATGGATATAGCTGTGGCTGATATGTCTATGGCTATGGCCATGGCTGCTATGGCTATGGCTATGGCTGCTTTGGCTATGGCTGCTATAGCTATGGCTATGGCTGATATGGCTATGGCGATAGCTGCTATGGCTATGGCTATGGATGCTTTGGCTATGGCTTTGGCTGATATGGCTATGGCTATGGCTGCTATGGCTATGGCTACGGCTGCTATGGCTGTCGCTATGCGTGCTATGGCTATGACTATGGCTGCTATGGCTATGGCTATGGCTGCTATGGCTGCTATGGCTGTGGCTGTTGCTGCTAAGGCTATGGCTATGTCTATGGCTGCTATGGCTATGGCTATGTCTATGGCTGCTATGGATATAGCTATGGCTGATATGTCTATGGCTATGGCCATGGCTGCTATGGCTATGGCTATGGCTGCTTTGGCTATGGCTGCTATAGCTATGGCTATGGCTGCTATGGATACAGCTATGGCTGATGTGTCTATGGCTATGGCTATGGCTGCTATGGCTATGGCTATGTCTGCTTTGGCTATGGCTGCTATAGCTATGGCTATGGCTGGAATGGCTATGGCGATAGCTGCTATGGCTATGGCTACGGATGCTTTGGCTATGGCTTTGGCTGCTATGGCTGTGGCTATGGCTATGACAAAGGCTGCTATGGCTATGGCAATGGCTGCTATGTCTATGGTATAGATATGCCTATGGCTGCTACGGCTATGGCTATAACTGCTATGGCTATGGCATTGGCTACTGTGGCTATGTCTATGTCTATGGCTGCTATGGCTATGGCTATGGCTATGGCTGCTATGGATATAGCTACGGCTGCTATGGCTATGGCTGTTGCTATGGCTGTTACGGCTGTGGCTATGGCTACGGCTGCTGTGGCTATGCCATTGGCTATGGCTCGTATGGCTATGGCTATGGCTGCTATAGCTACGGCTGCTATGGCTATAGCTATGGCTGCTATGGCTACGGCTATGGCTGCTATGGCTCTGGCTATGGCTGCTTTGGCTATGGCTGCTATAGCTATGGCTATGGCTGATATGGCTATGGCTATAGCTGCTATGGCTATGGCTATGGGTACTTTGGCTATGGCTATGGCTGATATGGCTATGGCTATGGCTGCTATGGCTACGGCTGCTATGGCTATGGCTACGGATGCTATGGTTACGGCTATGGCTGCTATGGTTATGGCTATGGCTGCTTTGGCTATGGCTGCTATAGCTATGGCTATGGCTGATATGGCTATGGCTATAGCTGCTATGGCTATGGCTATGGGTACTTTGGCTATGGCAATGGCTGATATGGCTATGGCTATGGCTGCTATGGCTATGGATACGGCTGCTATGGCTGTCGCTATGCGTGCTAAGGCTATGACTATGGCTGCTATGGCTATGGCTATGGCTGCTATGGCTGCTATGGCTATTGCTATTGCTGCTATGGCTATGGCTATTGCTATGGCTATGCCTGCGATGGCTACGGCTATGGCTGCTATGGCCATGGCAATGGCTGCTATGGCCATGGCTATGGCTGCTATGGCTATGGTTATGGCTGCTATGGCTATGGTTATGGCTGCTATGGATATGGCTATGAGTATTGCTGCTATGGCTATGGCTATGGCTATTGCTGCTATGGCTGTGGCTATGGTTATGACAATGGCTGCTATGGCTATGGCAATGGCTGCTATGTCTATGGTATAGATATGCCTATGACTGCTACGGCTATGGCTATAACTGCTAGGGCTGTGGCATTGGCTAATGTGGCTATGTCTATGTCTATGGCTGCTATGGCTATGGCTATGGCTATGGCTGCTATGGATATAGCTATGGCCGCTATGGCTATGGCTGCTGCTATGGCTGCCACGGCTGTGGCTATGGCTACGGCTGCTATGGCTATGGCTATGGCTGCTATGGCTACGGCTATGGCTGCTATGGCTATGGCTATGGCTATGGCTATGGCTATGGCTGCGATGGCTAGGGCTATGGCTGCTATGGCTACGGCTGCTATGGCTATGGCTACGGCTGCTATGGTTACGGCTATGGCTGCTATGGCTATGGCTATGGCTATGGCTATGGCTATGGCTGCGATGGCTAGGGCTATTGCTGCTATGGCTATGGCTATGGCTATGGCTATGCCTGCGATGGCTACGGCTATGGCTGCTATGGCTATGGCTATGGCTGCTATGGCTATGGCTATGGCTGCTATTGCTATGGCTATGGCTGCTATGGCTGTATGACTATTGCGATTGCTGCTATGGCTATGGCTATGGCTATGACTATGGCTGCGATGGCTACGGCTATGGCTGCTATGGCTATGGCTATGGCTATGGCTATGGCTATGGCTGCGATGGCTACGGCTATGGCTGCTATGGCTATGGCTATGTCTGCTATGGCTATGGCTATTGCTGCAATGGCTATGGCTATGGCTATGCCTGATATGGCTATGGGTATGGCTGCTATGGCTATGGCTACTATAGCTATGGCTATGGCTGCTATGGCTATGGCTATGGCTGCTTCGGCTATGGCTGCTATAGCTATGGCTATGGCCGATATGGCTATGGCTATGACTGCTATGGCTATGGCTATGCCGATGACTGCTATGGCTATGGCTATGGCTGCTATGGTTGTGGCTATGGCTGCTATGGCTATGGCTGCGGCTGCTATGGTTATCGCTATGCGTGCTATTGCTATGGCTATGGCTGCTATGTCTATGGCTGGTATAGGTATGCCTATGGCTGCTATGGCTATGGCTACGGCTGCTAGGGCTGCTATGGCGATGACTATTGCTGCTATGGCTGTGGCTATGGCTATGACTATGGCTGCTATGGCTATGACTACTATAGCTATGGCTATGGCTGCTATTGCTATGACTATGGCTGCTTTGGCTATGGCTATGTCTGCTATGGCTGTGGCTATGGCTATGGCTGCTATAGCTATGGCTATGGCTGCTTTGGCTATGGCTGCTATGGCTATGGCTATGGCTGATATGGCTATGGTACCTATACATATGGCTATGGCTGCTATGGCCATGGCAATGGCTGCTATGTCCATGGCTATGGCTGCTATGGCTATGGTTATGGCTGCTATGGATATGGCTATGACTCCTTTAGATATGCCTATAGCTGCTATAGCTACGGCTATGGCTGCTAGGCCTTTGGCTATGGCTGTTATGGTTATGGCTATGGCTGCTATGGCTATGGCTATGGCTGCTATGGCTGCTATGCCTATGGCTATTGCTGCTATGACTATGGCTGGTATAGCTATGCCTATGGCTGCTGCGGCTATGGCTATAACTGCTATGGCTATGGAATCGGCTAATGTGGCTATGGCTACGTCTATGGCTGCTATGGCTATAGCTATTGCTTCTATGGCTCTGTCTATGGGTATGGCTGCTATGGCTATGGCTATGGCTGCTATGGCTATGGCTACGGCTGCTATTGCTATGGCTGCGGCTGCTATGGCTAATGCTATGCGTGCTATTGTTATGGCTATGGCTGCGGCTGCTATGGCTAATGCTATGCGTGCTATTGCTATGGCTATGGCTGCTATGGCTATGTCTAGGCTGCTATAGCTATCGCTATGCGTGCTATTGCTATGGCTATGTCTCCGATGGCTATGCCCATGGCTGCTACGACTGTGGCTATTGCTGCTGTGGATATAGCTATGGCTCCTATGGCTATGGCTATGGCTGCTACGTCTATGGCTGGTATAGCTATCCGTATGGCTGCTACGGCTATGGCTATAACTGCTATGGCTATGGCATTGGCTGCTGTGGCTATGGCTATGGCTATGACAATGGCTGCTATGGCTATGGCTATGGCTGCTATGTCTATGGCTGGTATAGCTATGCCTATGGCTGCTACGGCTATGGCTATAACTGCTATGGCTATGGCATTGGCTACTGTGGCTATGGCTATGTCTATGACTGCTATGGCTATGGCTATGACTATGGCTGCTATGGATATATCTATAGCTGCTGTGGCTATGGCTATGGCTACGGCTGCTATGGCTATGGCTATGGCTGCAATGTCCATGGCAATGTTTGCTATGTCTATGGCTGGTGTAGCTATGCCTATGGCTGCTACGCCTATGTCTATAACTGCTATGGCTATGTCATTGGCTGCTGTGGCTATGGCTATGGCTATGACAATGGCTGCTATGGCTATGGCTATGGCTGCTATGTCTATGGCTGGTATAGCTATGCCTATGGCTGCTACGGCTATGGCTATAACTGCTATGGCTATGGCATCGGCTAATGTGGCTATGGCTATGTCTATGGCTGCTATGGCTATGGCTATGTCTATGGCTGCTATGGATATAGCTGTGGCTGATATGTCTATGGCTATGGCCATGGCTGCTATGGCTATGGCTATGGCTGCTTTGGCTATGGCTGCTATAGCTATGGCTATGGCTGATATGGCTATGGCGATAGCTGCTATGGCTATGGCTATGGATGCTTTGGCTATGGCTTTGGCTGATATGGCTATGGCTATGGCTGCTATGGCTATGGCTACGGCTGCTATGGCTGTCGCTATGCGTGCTATGGCTATGACTATGGCTGCTATGGCTATGGCTATGGCTGCTATGGCTGCTATGGCTGTGGCTGTTGCTGCTAAGGCTATGGCTATATCTATGGCTGCTATGGCTATGGCTATGTCTATGGCTGCTATGGATATAGCTATGGCTGATATGTCTATGGCTATGGCCATGGCTGCTATGGCTATGGCTATGGCTGCTTTGGCTATGGCTGCTATAGCTATGGCTATGGCTGCTATGGATACAGCTATGGCTGATGTGTCTATGGCTATGGCTATGGCTGCTATGGCTATGGCTATGTCTGCTTTGGCTATGGCTGCTATAGCTATGGCTATGGCTGGCATGGCTATGGCGATAGCTGCTATGGCTATGGCTACGGATGCTTTGGCTATGGCTTTGGCTGCTATGGCTGTGGCTATGGCTATGACAAAGGCTGCTATGGCTATGGCAATGGCTGCTATGTCTATGGTATAGATATGCCTATGGCTGCTACGGCTATGGCTATAACTGCTATGGCTATGGCATTGGCTACTGTGGCTATGTCTATGTCTATGGCTGCTATGGCTATGGCTATGGATATGGCTGCTATGGATATAGCTACGGCTGCTATGGCTATGGCTGTTGCTATGGCAGTTACGGCTGTGGCTATGGCTACGGCTGCTGTGGCTATGCCATTGGCTATGGCTCGTATGGCTATGGCTATGGCTGCTATAGCTACGGCTGCTATGGCTATAGCTATGGCTGCTATGGCTACGGCTATGGCTGCTATGGCTCTGGCTATGGCTGCTTTGGCTATGGCTGCTATAGCTATGGCTATGGCTGATATGGCTATGGCTATAGCTGCTATGGCTATGGCTATGGGTACTTTGGCTATGGCTATGGCTGACATGGCTATGGCTATGGCTGCTATGGCTACGGCTGCTATGGCTATGGCTACGGCTGCTATGGTTACGGCTATGGCTGCTATGGTTATGGCTATGGCTGCTTTGGCTATGGCTGCTATAGCTATGGCTATGGCTGATATGGCTATGGCTATAGCTGCTATGGCTATGGCTATGGGTACTTTGGCTATGGCAATGGCTGATATGGCTATGGCTATGGCTGCTATGGCTATGGTTATGGCTGCTATGGATATGGCTATGACTCCTTTAGATATGCCTATAGCTGCTATAGCTACGGCTATGGCTGCTAGGCCTTTGGCTATGGCTGTTATGGTTATGGCTATGGCTGCTATGGCTATGGCTATGGCTGCTATGGCTGCTATGCCTATGGCTATTGCTGCTATGACTATGGCTGGTATAGCTATGCCTATGGCTGCTGCGGCTATGGCTATAACTGCTATGGCTATGGAATCGGCTAATGTGGCTATGGCTACGTCTATGGCTGCTATGGCTATAGCTATTGCTTCTATGGCTCTGTCTATGGGTATGGCTGCTATGGCTATGTCTATGGCTGCTATGGCTATGGCTACGGCTGCTATTGCTATGGCTGCGGCTACTATGGCTAATGCTATGCGTGCTATTGTTATGGCTATGGCTGCGTCTGCTATGGCTAATGCTATGCGTGCTATTGCTATGGCTATGGCTGCTATGGCTATGGCTATGGCTGCTATGGCTGCTATGGCTATGGCTATTGCTGCTATGGCTACTGCTATGGCTATGGCTATGGCTATGTCTGCTAGGGCTGCTATGGCCATGACTATTGCTGCTATGGCTACGGCTATGGCTATGACTATGTCTGCTATGGCTATGGCTATGGCTGCTATATCTGTGGCTGGTATAGCTATGCCTATGGCTGCTACGGCTATGGCTATAACTGCTATGGCTATGGCATTGGCTGCAATGGCTATGGCTATGGCTATGGCTGCTATGGCTATGTCTAGGCTGCTATAGCTATCGCTATGCGTGCTATTGCTATGGCTATGTCTCCGATGGCTATGCCCATGGCTGCTACGACTGTGGCTATTGCTGCTGTGGATATAGCTATGGCTCCTATGGCTATGGCTATGGCTGCTACGTCTATGGCTGGTATAGCTATCCGTATGGCTGCTACGGCTATGGCTATAACTGCTATGGCTATGGCATTGGCTGCTGTGGCTATGGCTATGGCTATGACAATGGCTGCTATGGCTATGGCTATGGCTGCTATGTCTATGGCTGGTATAGCTATGCCTACGGCTGCTACGGCTATGGCTATAACTGCTATGGCTATGGCATTGGCTACTGTGGCTATGGCTATGTCTATGGCTGCTATGGCTATGGCTATGGCTATGGCCGCTATGGCTATGGCTATGCCTGCGATGGCTACGGCTATGGCTGCTATGGCTATGGCTATGGCTGCTATGGCTATGGCTATGGCTGCTATGGCTATGGCTATGGCTGCTATGGCTGTATGACTATTGCGATTGCTGCTATGGCTATGGCTATGGCTATGACTATGGCTGCGATGGCTACGGCTATGGCTGCTATGGCTATGGCTATGGCTATGGCTATGGCTATGGCTGCGATGGCTACGGCTATGGCTGCTATGGCTATGGCTATGTCTGCTATGGGTATGGCTATTGCTGCAATGGCTATGGCTATGGCTATGGCTGATATGGCTATGGGTATGGCTGCTATGGCTATGGCTACTATAGCTATGGCTATGGCTGCTATGGCTATGGCTATGGCTGCTTCGGCTATGGCTGCTATAGCTATGGCTATGGCCGATATGGCTATGGCTATGACTGCTATGGCTATGGCTATGCCGATGACTGCTATGGCTATGGCTATGGCTGCTATGGTTGTGGCTATGGCTGCTATGGCTATGGCTGCGGCTGCTATGGTTATCGCTATGCGTGCTATTGCTATGGCTATGGCTGCTATGTCTATGGCTGGTATAGGTATGCCTATGGCTGCTATGGCTATGGCTACGGCTGCTAGGGCTGCTATGGCGATGACTATTGCTGCTATGGCTGTGGCTATGGCTATGACTATGGCTGCTATGGCTATGACTACTATAGCTATGGCTATGGCTGCTATTGCTATGACTATGGCTGCTTTGGCTATGGCTATGTCTGCTATGGCTGTGGCTATGGCTATGGCTGCTATAGCTATGGCTATGGCTGCTTTGGCTATGGCTGCTATGGCTATGGCTATGGCTGATATGGCTATGGTACCTATACATATGGCTATGGCTGCTATGGCCATGACAATGGCTGCTATGTCCATGGCTATGGCTGCTATGGCTATGGTTATGGCTGCTATGGATATGGCTATGACTCCTTTAGATATGCCTATAGCTGCTATAGCTACGGCTATGGCTGCTAGGCCTTTGGCTATGGCTGTTATGGTTATGGCTATGGCTGCTATGGCTATGGCTATGGCTGCTATGGCTGCTATGCCTATGGCTATTGCTGCTATGACTATGGCTGGTATAGCTATGCCTATGGCTGCTGCGGCTATGGCTATAACTGCTATGGCTATGGCATTGGCTACTGTGGCTATGGCTATGTCTATGGCTGCTATGGCTATGGCTATGACTATGGCTGCTATGGATATATCTATGGCTGCTATGGCTATGGCTATGGCTACGGCTGCTATGGCTATGGCTATGGCTGCAATGTCCATGGCAATGTTTGCTATGTCTATGGCTGGTGTAGCTATGCCTATGGCTGCTACGCCTATGTCTATAACTGCTATGGCTATGGCATTGGCTGCTGTGGCTATGGCTATGGCTATGACAATGGCTGCTATGGCTATGGCTACGGCTGCTATGGCTATGGGTATGCCTGCTATGGCTGCTCTGGCTATGGCTATTGCTGCTATGGCTATGGCTATGGCTATGGCTATTGCTGCTATGGCTGTGGCTATGGCTATGACAATGGCTGTTATGGCTATGGCAATGGCTGCTATGTCTATGGTATAGATATGCCTATGGCTGCTACGGCTATGGCTATAACTGCTATGGCTATGGCATTGGCTATTGTGGCTATGTCTATGTCTATGGCTGCTATGGCTATGGCTATGGATATGGCTGCTATGGATATAGCTACGGCTGCTATGGCTATGGCTGTTGCTATGGCTGTTACGGCTGTGGCTATGGCTACGGCTGCTGTGGCTATGCCATTGGCTATGGCTCGTATGGCTATGGCTATGGCTGCTATAGCTACGGCTGCTATGGCTATAGCTATGGCTGCTATGGCTACGGCTATGGCTGCTATGGCTCTGGCTATGGCTGCTTTGGCTATGGCTGCTATAGCTATGGCTATGGCTGATATGGCTATGGCTATAGCTGCTATGGCTATGGCTATGGGTACTTTGGCTATGGCTATGGCTGATATGGCTATGGCTATGGCTGCTATGGCTACGGCTGCTATGGCTATGGCTACGGCTGCTATGGTTACGGCTATGGCTGCTATGGTTATGGCTATGGCTGCTTTGGCTATGGCTGCTATAGCTATGGCTATGGCTGATATGGCTATGGCTATAGCTGCTATGGCTATGGCTATGGGTACTTTGGCTATGGCAATGGCTGATATGGCTATGGCTATGGCTGCTATGGCTATAGCTACGGCTGCTATGGCTGTCGCTATGCGTGCTAAGGCTATGACTATGGCTGCTATGGCTATGGCTATGGCTGCTATGGCTGCTATGGCTATTGCTATTGCTGCTATGGCTATGGCTATTGCTATGGCTATGCCTGCGATGGCTACGGCTATGGCTGCTATGGCCATGGCAATGGCTGCTATGGCCATGGCTATGGCTGCTATGGCTATGGTTATGGCTGCTACGGCTATGGTTATGGCTGCTATGGATATGGCTATGAGTATTGCTGCTATGGCTATGGCTATGGCTATGGCTATTGCTGCTATGGCTGTGGCTATGGTTATGACAATGGCTGCTATGGCTATGGCAATGGCTGCTATGTCTATGGTATAGATATGCCTATGACTGCTACGGCTATGGCTATAACTGCTAGGGCTATGGCATTGGCTAATGTGGCTATGTCTATGTCTATGGCTGCTATGGCTATGGCTATGGCTATGGCTGCTATGGATATAGCTATGGCCGCTATGGCTATGGCTGCTGCTATGGCTGCCACGGCTGTGGCTATGGCTACGGCTGCTATGGCTATGGCTATGGCTGCTATGGCTACGGCTATGGCTGCTATGGCTATGGCTATGGCTATGGCTATGGCTATGGCTGCGATGGCTAGGGCTATGGCTGCTATGGCTATGGCTATGGCTGCTATGGTTATGGCTATGGCTGATATGGCTGTATGGCTATTGCGACTGCTGCTATGGCTATGGCAATGGCTATGACTATGGCTGCGATGGCTACGGCTATGGATGCTATGGCTATGGCTATGGCTATGGCTATGGCTATGGCTGCGATGGCTACGGCTATGGCTGTTATGGCTATGGCTATGTCTGCTATGGATATGGCTATTGCTGCAATGGCTATGGCTATGGCTATGGCTGATATGGCTATGGGTATGGCTGCTATGGCTATGGCTACTATAGCTATCGCTATGGCTGCTATAGCTATGGCTATGGCTGCTTCGGCTATGGCTGCTATAGCTATGGCTATGGCCGATATGGCTATGGCTATGACTGCTATGGCTATGGCTATGCCGATGACTGCTATGGCTATGGCTATGGCTGCTATGGTTGTGGCTATGGCTGCTATGGCTATGGCTGCGGCTGCTATGGTTATCGCTATGCGTGCTATTGCTATGGCTATGGCTGCTATGTCTATGGCTGGTATAGGTATGCCTATGGCTGCTATGGCTATGGCTACGGCTGCTAGGGCTGCTATGGCGATGACTATTGCTGCTATGGCTGTGGCTATGGCTATGACTATGGCTGCTATGGCTATGGCTACTATAGCTATGGCTATGGCTGCTATTGCTATGACTATGGCTGCTTTGGCTATGGCTATGTCTGCTATGGCTGTGGCTATGGCTATGGCTGCTATAGCTATGGCTATGGCTGCTTTGGCTATGGCTGCTATGGCTATGGCTATGGCTGATATGGCTATGGTACCTATACATATGGCTATGGCTGCTATGGCCATGGCAATGGCTGCTATGTCCATGGCTATTGCTGCTATGGCTATGGTTATGGCTGGTATGGATATGGCTATGACTCCTTTAGATATGCCTATAGCTGCTATAGCTACGGCTATGGCTGCTAGGCCTTTGGCTATGGCTGTTATGGTTATGGCTATGGCTGCTATGGCTATGGCTATGGCTGCTATGGCTGCTATGCCTATGGCTATTGCTGCTATGACTATGGCTGGTATAGCTATGCCTATGGCTGCTGCGGCTATGGCTATAACTGCTATGGCTATGGAATCGGCTAATGTGGCTATGGCTACGTCTATGGCTGCTATGGCTATAGCTATTGCTTCTATGGCTCTGTCTATGGGTATGGCTGCTATGGCTATGTCTATGGCTGCTATGGCTATGGCTACGGCTGCTATTGCTATGGCTGCGGCTGCTATGGCTAATGCTATGCGTGCTATTGTTATGGCTATGGCTGCGGCTGCTATGGCTAATGCTATGCGTGCTATTGCTATGGCTATGGCTGCTATGGCTATGGCTATGGCTGCTATGGCTGCTATGGCTATGGCTATTGCTGCTATGGCTACTGCTATGGCTATGGCTATGGCTATGGCTGCTAGGGCTGCTATGGCTATGACTATTGCTGCTATGGCTACGGCTATGGCTATGACTATGTCTGCTATGGCTATGGCTATGGCTGCTATATCTGTGGCTGGTATAGCTATGCCTATGGCTGCTACGGCTATGGCTATAACTGCTATGGCTATGGCATTGGCTGCAGTGGCTATGGCTATGGCTATGGCTGCTATGGCTATGTCTAGGCTGCTATAGCTATCGCTATGCGTGCTATTGCTATGGCTATGTCTCCGATGGCTATGCCCATGGCTGCTACGAC
This sequence comes from Calliopsis andreniformis, assembly GCF_051401765.1. Classification (NCBI taxonomy): domain Eukaryota; kingdom Metazoa; phylum Arthropoda; class Insecta; order Hymenoptera; family Andrenidae; genus Calliopsis; species Calliopsis andreniformis. Next base: position 106,752 of record NW_027480606.1, read on the forward strand.
TGTGGCTATTGCTGCTGTGGATATAGCTATGGCTCCTATGGCTATGGCTATGGCTGCTACGTCTATGGCTGGTATAGCTATCCGTATGGCTGCTACGGCTATGGCTATAACTGCTATGGCTATGGCATTGGCTGCTGTGGCTATGGCTATGGCTATGACAATGGCTGCTATGGCTATGGCTATGGCTGCTATGTCTATGGCTGGTATAGCTATGCCTATGGCTGCTACGGCTATGGCTATGGCATTGGCTACTGTGGCTATGGCTATGTCTATGGCTGCTATGACTATGGCTATGACTATGGCTGCTATGGATATATCTATGGCTGCTATGGCTATGGCTATGGCTACGGCTGCTATGGCTATGGCTATGGCTGCAATGTCCATGGCAATGTTTGCTATGTCTATGGCTGGTGTGGCTACGCCTATGTCTATAACTGCTATGGCTATGGCATTGGCTGCTGTGGCTATGGCTATGGCTATGACAATGGCTGCTATGGCTATGGCTATGGCTGCTGTGGCTATTGCTATTGCTGCTATGGCTATGGCTATGGCTACGGCTGCTATGGCTATGGGTATGCCTGCTATGGCTGCTCTGGCTATGGCTATTGCTGCTATGGCTATGGCTATGGCTATGGCTATTGCTGCTATGGCTGTGGCTATGGCTATGACAATGGCTGTTATGGCTATGGCAATGGCTGCTATGTCTATGGTATAGATATGCCTATGGCTGCTACGGCTATGCCTATAACTGCTATGGCTATGGCATTGGCTATTGTGGCTATGTCTATGTCTATGGCTGCTATGGCTATGGCTGTTGCTATGGCTGTTACGGCTGTGGCTATGGCTACGGCTGCTGTGGCTGTGCCATTGGCTATGGCTCGTATGGCCTTGGCTATGGCTGCTATGGCTACGGCTGCTATGGCTATGGCTATGGCTGCTATGGCTACGGCTATGGCTGCTATGGCTAGGGCTATGGCTGCTTTGGCTACGGCTGCTATAGCTATGGCTATGGTTGGTATGGCTAAGGCTATGACTGCTATGGCTAAGGCTATGCCGATGACTGCTGTGGCTATGGCTATGGCTGCTATGGTTATGGCTATGGATGCTATGGCAATGGCTATGGCTGCTATGGCTATGGCTATGGCTGCTATGGCTGCTCTGGCCATGACTATTACTGCTATGGCTATGGCAATGGCTATTGCTATTGCTGCTATGGCTATGGCTACGGCTATGGCTATGCCTGCGATGGCTACGGCTATGGCTGCTATGGCTATGGCTATGGCTGCTATGACTATGGCTTTTGTTATGGCTGTTATGGCTGTGGCTATGGCTACGGCTGCTGCGGCTATGCCATTGGCTATGGCTCGTATGGCTATGGCTATGGCTGCTATGGCTACGGCTGCTATGGCTGTGCCTATGGCAGCTATAGCATTGGCTGCTATAGCTATGGCTATGGCTGCTAATGCTATGGCTATGGCTAAGGCTCCAATGGATATGGCTATGGCCGCTATGGCTATGGCTATGGCTGCTTTGACTATGGCTGCTATAGCTATGGCTATGGCTGATATGGCTAAGGCTATGACTGCTATGGCTATGGCTATGCCGATGCCTGCTATGGCTATGGCAATGGCTGCTATGTCTATGGTATAGATATGCCTATGGCTGCTCCGGCTATGGCTATAACTGCTATGGCTATGGCATTGGCTACTGTGGCTATGTCTATGTCTATGGCTGCTATGGCTATGGCTGCTATGGATGCTCTGGCTATGACTATTGCTGCTATGGCTATAGCTATGGCTATGGTTATTGCTTCTATGGCTGTGGCTATGAGTATGACAATGGCTGCTATGGCTATGGCAATGGCTGCTATATCTATGGTATAGATATGCCTATGGCTGCTACGGCTATGGCTATAACTGCTATGGCTATGGCATTGGCTACTGTGGCTATGTCTATGTCTATGGCTGCTATGGCTGTGGTTATGGCTACTGTGGCTATGGCTATGGCTATGGCTGCGATGGCTATGTCTATGGTTGCTGTGGCTATTGCGTCTATCTGCTATGGCTATGGCTGCGGCTGCTATGGCTGTCGCTATGCGTGCTATGGCTATGGCTACGGCTGCTATGGCTACGGCTATGGCTGCTATGGCTATGGCTATGGTTGCTTTGGCTATGGCTAAAGCTGCTATGCCTATGGCAATGGCTGATATGGCAATGGCTATGGCTGCTATGGCTGTTGCTATGCGTCCTATGGCTATGGCTATGGCTGCTATGGCTTTGGCTATGGCTGCTATGGCTATGGCTCTGCCTATGGCTGCAATGGCTATGGCTATGTCTATGGCTGCAATGGCTATGGCTAAGTGTGTGGCTGCTTTGGATATAGCTATGGCTGCTATGGCTATGGCTATGGCTACGGCTATGGCTGCTATGGCCGCCATGGCTATGGCTATGGCTGCTATGGCTATGGCTATGGCTGCGGCTGCTGTTACTATGGTTAAGGCTGCTATGGCTATGCCTATGTCTGTGGCTGCTATGGATATAGCTATGGCTGCTATGTCTATCGCTATGGCTATGACTGCTATGGCTATGGCTGTGGCTAAGGCTACTATGGCTATTGCTATGGCTGTGGCTGCTACGGCTATGACTATGACTGCCATGGCTATTGCTATGGCTATGGCTTCTATGGCTATGGCTACTATGGCTCTGGATACGGCTGCTACGGCTATGACTGTGGCAATGGCTATAGCTGCTATGGCTATTGCTATGGCTGCTAAGGCTATGCCTTAATAGCTGTGGCTTGTATGGATATCGCTATGGCTATGACTGCTATGGTTATGGCTATTGCTGCTATAGCTATGGCTATGGCTACGGCTGCTATGGCTATGGCTATAGCTGCTATGGCTATCGGTATGGCTATGACTGCTACGGTCATGGCTACGGCTGCTATGGCTGTGGCTATGGCTATAGCTGCTCTAGCTGCTGGTATGTCTACTATGACCATGTCTATGGCTGCTATGGCTATGGCTGCTATGGCTCTGGCTATGGCTATGGCTATGCCTATGGCTGTTATGGCTATGGCAATGGCAGCTATGGCTTTGGCTTTGTCTAGGGCTATGGCTGCTATGGCCGCCATGGCTATGTCTGTGGCTGCTATGGCTACGGCTATGGCTATGGCTGCTATGGCTATGGCTACGTCTATGGCTGGTATGGCTATGGCTATGGCTATGTTTGCTATGGCTACGGCTGCTATGGCTATGGCTATGGCTGCTATGGCTATGACTATGGCAATGGCTGCTATGGCTATGGCTATGGTTGCTATGGATATGGCTATGGCTGCTATGGCTATAGATATCTCTGCTATGGCTCTGACTATGGCTGCTAAGGCTATGGATATGGCTGCGGCTGCTGCGGCTCTGGCACTGGCTGCTATGGCTATGGCTATGGCTGCTATGGCTAAGCCTATGGCTGCTACGGCTGTGGCTATGGTTGCTATGGCTATGGCTATGGCTATGGCTGCTATGGCTATGGCTATGGCTAAGGCTGCTATGGCTATGGCAATGGCTATGGCTATGTCTGTGGCTGCTATGGACATAGCTATGGCTGCTATGGCTATGGCTATTGCTACTGTTGCTATGGCTATGGCTACAGCTACTGTGGCTCTAGCTCTGGCTACTATGCCTATGGCTATGGCTGCTATGTCTATGGCTATAGCTGCTATGGCTGTGGCAATGGCTGCTATGGCTATGGCTATGGTTGCTATGGTTATGGCTATGGCTATTGTATGGCTATGGTTGCTATGGCTATGGCTATGCCTGCTATGGCTATGGCTATGGCTAAGGCTGCTATGGCTATGGCTATGGCTATGGCTGCTATGGCTTTGGCTATGGCTGCTATGGCTGTGGCTATGGCTGTGGCTATGGCTATGGCTGCTAAGGCTATGTCTATGGCTGCTAAGGCTATGGCTATGTCTAAGGCTGCTATGGCTATGGCTATGGCTATGTCTGCTATGGCTATGGCTATGGCTAAGGCTGCTATGGCAATGGCTATGGCTGCTTTGGCTATGGCTATGGATGCGGCTGCTATGGCTATGGCTGCTATGGCTATGGCTATGGCTATGGCTGTTATGGCTGTGTTAATGGTTAAGGCTGCTATGGCTATGGCTATGTCTGCTATGGCTATGGCTATGGCTGCTATGGCTATGTCTATGTCTGCTATGGCTATGGCTATGGCTACGGGTATGGCTGCTATGGCTATGGCTATGGCTGCTATGGCTATGGCTATGGCTGCTATGGCTATGGCTATGGCTGCTATGGCTGTATGGCTATTGCGATTGCTGCTATGGCTATGGCTATGGCTATGACTATGCCTGCGATGGCTACGGCTATGGCTGCTATGGCTATGGCTATGGCTATGGCTATGGCTATGGCTGCGATGGCTACGGCTATGGCTGCTATGGCTATGGCTATGTCTGCTATGGCTATGGCTATTGCTGCAATGGCTATGGCTATGGCTATGGCTGATATGGCTATGGGTATGGCTGCTATGGCTATGGCTACTATAGCTATGGCTATGGCTGCTATGACTATGGCTATGGCTGCTTCGGCTATGGCTGCTATAGCTATGGCTATGGCCGATATGGCTATGGCTATGACTGCTATGGCTATGGCTATGCCGATGACTGCTATGGCTATGGCTATGGCTGCTATGGTTGTAGCTATGGCTGCTATGGCTATGGCTGCGGCTGCTATGGTTATCGCTATGCGTGCTATTGCTATGGCTATGGCTGCTATGTCTATGGCTGGTATAGGTATGCCTATGGCTGCTATGGCTATGGCTACGGCTGCTAGGGCTGCTATGGCGATGACTATTGCTGCTATGGCTGTGGCTATGGCTATGACTATGGCTGCTATGGCTATGGCTACTATAGCTATGGCTATGGCTGCTATTGCTATGACTAAGGCTGCTTTGGCTATGGCTATGTCTGCTATGGCTGTGGCTATGGCTATGGCTGCTATAGCTATGGCTATGGCTGCTTTGGCTATGGCTGCTATGGCTATGGCTATGGCTGATATGGCTATGGTACCTATACATATGGCTATGGCTGCTATGGCCATGGCAATGGCTGCTATGTCCATGGCTATGGCTGCTATGGCTATGGTTATGGCTGCTATGGATATGGCTATGACTCCTTTAGATATGCCTATAGCTGCTATAGCTACGGCTATGGCTGCTAGGCCTTTGGCTATGGCTGTTATGGTTATGGCTATGGCTGCTATGGCTATGGCTATGGCTGCTATGGCTGCTATGCCTATGGCTATTGCTGCTATGACTATGGCTGGTATAGCTATGCCTATGGCTGCTGCGGCTATGGCTATAACTGCTATGGCTATGGAATCGGCTAATGTGGCTATGGCTACGTCTATGGCTGCTATGGCTATAGCTATTGCTTCTATGGCTCTGTCTATGGGTATGGCTGCTATGGCTATGGCTATGGCTGCTATGGCTATGGCTACGGCTGCTATTGCTATGGCTGCGGCTGCTATGGCTAATGCTATGCGTGCTATTGTTATGGCTATGGCTGCGGCTGCTATGGCTAATGCTATGCGTGCTATTGCTATGGCTATGGCTGCTATGGCTAAGCCTATGGCTGCTATGGCTGCTATGGCTATGGCTATTGCTGCTATGGCTACTGCTATGGCTATGGCTATGGCTATGGCTGCTAGGGCTGCTATGGCTATGACTATTGCTGCTATGGCTACGGCTATGGCTATGACTATGTCTGCTATGGCTATTGCTATGGCTGCTATGTCTGTGGCTGGTATAGCTATGCCTATGGCTGCTACGGCTTTGGCTATAACTGCTATGGCTATGGCATTGGCTGCAGTGGCTATGGCTATGGCTATGGCTGCTATGGCTATGTCTAGGCTGCTATAGCTATCGCTATGCGTGCTATTGCTATGGCTATGTCTCCGATGGCTATGCCCATGGCTGCTACGGCTGTGGCTATTGCTGCTGTGGATATAGCTATGGCTCCTATGGCTATGGCTATGGCTGCTACGTCTATGGCTGGTATAGCTATCCGTATGGCTGCTACGGCTATGGCTATAACTGCTATGGCTATGGCATTGGCTGCTGTGGCTATGGCTATGGCTATGACAATGGCTGCTATGGCTATGGCTATGGCTGCTATGTCTATGGCTGGTATAGCTATGCCTATGGCTGCTACGGCTATGGCTATAACTGCTATGGCTATGGCATTGGCTACTGTGGCTATGGCTATGTCTATGGCTGCTATGGCTATGGCTATGACTATGGCTGCTATGGATATATCTATGGCTGCTATGGCTATGGCTATGTCTATGGCTGCTATGGATATAGCTGTGGCTGATATGTCTATGGCTATGGCCATGGCTGCTATGGCTCTGGCTATGGCTGCTTTGGCTATGGCTGCTATAGCTATGGCTATGGCTGATATGGCTATGGCGATAGCTGCTATGGCTATGGCTATGGATGCTTTGGCTATGGCTTTGGCTGATATGGCTATGGCTATGGCTGCTATGGCTATGGCTACGGCTGCTATGGCTGTCGCTATGCGTGCTATGGCTATGACTATGGCTGCTATGGCTATGGCTATGGCTGCTATGGCTGCTATGGCTGTGGCTGTTGCTGCTAAGGCTATGGCTATGTCTATGGCTGCTATGGCTATGGCTATGTCTATGGCTGCTATGGATATAGCTATGGCTGATATGTCTATGGCTATGGCCATGGCTGCTATGGCTATGACAATGGCTGCTATGGCTATGGCAATGGCTGCTATGTCTATGGTATAGATATGCCTATGGCTGCTACGGCTATGGCTATGGCTGCTAATGCTATGGCTATGGCTATGGCTCCAATGGATATGGCTATGGCAGCTATGGTTATGGCTACGGCTGCTATGGCTATGGCTATGGCTGCTATGGATACGGCTATGGCTGCTATGGCTATGGCTGCTATGGCTGCTCGGGCTATGACTATTGCTGCTATGGCTATGGCTATGGCTATGGCTATTGCTGCTATGGCTGTGGCTATGGCTATGACAATGGCTGCTATGGCTATGGCAATGGCTGCTATGTCTATGGTATAGATATGCCTATGGCTGCTACGGCTATGGCTATAACTGCTATGGCTATGGCATTGGCTACTGTGGCTATGTCTATGTCTATGGCTGCTATGGCTGTGGCTATGGCAACTGTGGCTATGGCTATGGCTATGGCTGCGATGGCTATGTCTATGGGTGCTGTAGCTATTGCGTCTATCTGCTATGGCTATGGCTACGGCTGCTATGTCTGTGGCTATGCGTGCTATGGCTATGGCTATGGCTGCTATGGCTATGGCTATGGCTGCGATGGCTACGGATATGGCTGCTATGGCTGTGGCTATTGCTGCTATGGCTATTGCTATGGCTCTTGCTATGGCTATGGCTATGGCTGCTATGGCTAGGGCTACGGCTACTATGGCTATGGCTATGGCTGCTAATGCTATGGCTATGGCTATGGCTGCAATGGCTATGGCTATGGCTGCAATGGCTCCACTGGCTATGACTATTACTGCTATGGCTATGGCTATGGCTATTGCTATTGCTGCTATGGCTATGACTATGGCTATGGCTATGCCTGCGATGGCTACGGCTATGGCTGCTATGGCTATGGCTATGGCTGCTATGACTATGGCTGCTATGGCTATGGCTATGGCTGCTATGACTATGTCTATGGATGCTATGGCTATGGCTGCTATAGCTATGTCTATGGCTGATATGGCTATGGCTATGGCTGCTATGACTATGGCTATGGCGATGGCTGCTATGGCTATGGCTATGGCTTCTATGGCTATGGCTATGGATGCTATGGCAGGGGCTATGGCTGCTTTGGCTATGGCTGAAGCTGCTATGGCTATGGCTGCGGCTGCTATGGCTATCGCTATTCGTGCTGTTGCTATGGCTATGACTGCTATGGCTATGGCTATGGCTTCTATGGCTGATATGCCTATGGCTATTGCTGCTATGGCTGCTATGGCTACTGCTATGGCTATGGCTATGGCTGCTATGTCTATGGCTGGTATAGCTACGCCAATGGCTGCTACGGCTATGGCTATAACTGCTATGGCCATGGCATTGGCTGCTGTGGCTATGGCTATGTCTATGGCTGCTATGGCTATGGCTATGTCTATGGCTGTTATGGATATAGCTATGGCTGCTATGGCTATGGCTATGGCTGCTATGGATATAGCTATGGCTGCTATGGCTATGGCTGTTGCTATAGCTATTACGACTGTGGCTATGGCTACGGCTGCTGTGGCTATCCCATTGGCTATGGCTCTTATGGCTATGGCTATGGCTGCTATGGCTATGGCTATGGCTGCTATGGCTGCTCTGGCCATGACTATTACTGCTATGGCTATGGCAATGGCTATTGCTATTGCTGCTATGGCTATGGCTATGGCTATGGCTATGCCTGCGATGGCTACGGCTATGGCTGCTATGGCTATGGCTATGGCTGCTATGACTATGGCTTTTGCTATGGCTGTTATGGCTGTGGCTATGGCTACGGCTGCTGCGGCTATGCCATTGGCTATGGCTCGTATGGCTATGGCTATGGCTGCTATGGCTACAGCTGCTATGGCTGTGCCTATGGCAGCTATAGCATTGGCTGCTATAGCTATGGCTATGGCTGCTAATGCTATGGCTATGGCTAAGGCTCCAATGGATATGGCTATGGCCGCTGTGGCTATGGCTATGGCTGCTTTGACTATGGCTGCTATAGCTATGGCTATGGCTGATATGGCTAAGGCTATGACTGCTATGGCTATGGCTATGCCGATGCCTGCTATGGCTATGGCTATGGCTGCTATGGATATAGCTATGGCTGCTATGGCTATGGCTTTTGCTATGGCTGTTATGGCTGTGGCTATGGCTACGGCTGCTGCGGCTATGCCATTGGCTATGGCTCGTATGGCTATGGCTATGGCTGCTATGGCTACGGCTATGGCTATGGATGCTATGGCAATGGCTATGGCTGCTTTGGCTATGGCTGAAGCTGCTATGGCTATGGCGATGGCTGCTATGGCTACGGCTATGGCTGCTATGGCTATGGCTATGGATGCTATGGCAATGGCTATGGCTACTTTGGCTATGGCTAAAGCTGCTATGGCTATGGCTATGGCAATGGCTGATATGGCAATGGCTGTGGCTGCCATGGCTGTTGCTATGCGTCCTATGGCTATGGCTATGGCTGCTATGGCTATGGCTATATCCGCTATGTCTACTATGACTATGGCTAAAGCTGATATGGCTATGGTTATGGCTGCTACGGATATGGCTATGACTCCTTTAGATATGCCTATAGCTGCTATAGCTTCGGCTATGGCTGCTATGCCTTTGGCTATGGCTGTTATGGCAATGGCTATGTCTGCTATGGCTATGGTACATATACATATGGATATCGCTGCTATGGCGATGGCAATGGCTGCTATGGCTATGGCTATGGCTGCTATGTCTATGGCTATGGATGCTATGGCAATGACTATGGCTGCTTTGGCTATGGCTGAAGCTGCTATGGCTATGGCTATGGCTGCTATGACTATGGCTATGGATGCTTTGGCTATGGCTAAAGCTGCTATGGCTATGGCTATGTCTGCTATGGCTATGGCTATTGCTGCTATGGCTATGGCTATGGCAATGCTGCTATGGCTATGGCTATGGCTGCTATGGCTATGGCTATATCTGCTATGTCTACTATGACTATGGCTAAAGCTGATATGGCTATGGTTATGGCTGCTATGGATATGGCTATGACTCCTTTAGATATGCCTATAGCTGCTATAGCTTCGGCTATGGCTGCTATGCCTTTGGCTATGGCTGTTATGGCAATGGCTATGTCTGCTATGGCTATGGTACATATACATATGGATATCGCTGCTATGGCTATGGCGATGGCTGCTATGGCCATGGCTATGGCTGCTATGGCTATGGCTATGGATGCTATGGCAATGGCTATGGCTGCTTTGACTATGGCTGAAGCTGTTATGGCTATGGCTATGGCTGCCATGACTATGGCTATGGATGCTTTGGCTATGGCAAAAGCCGCTATGGCTATGGCTATGTCTGCTATGGCTGTGGCTATTGCTGCTATGGCTATGGCTATGGTAATGGCTGCTATGGCTATGGCTATGGCAGCTATGGCTGCTCTGGCTATGACTATTGCTGCTATGGCTATGGCTATGGCTATGGCTATTGCTGCTATGGCTGTGGCTATGGCTATGACAATGGCTGCTATGGCTATGGCAATGGCTGCTATGTCTATGGTATAGATATGCCTATGGCTGCTACGGCTATGGCTGTAACTGCTATGGATATGGCATTGGCTACTGTGGCTATGTCTATGTCTATGGCTGCTATGGCTATGGCTATGGCTATGGCTGCTATGGATATAGCTGTGGCTGCTGCGGCTATGGCTGTTGCTATGGCTGCTATGGCTGTGGCTATGGTTACGGCTGCTGTGGCTATGCCATTGGCTATGGCTCGTATGGCTATGGCTATGGCTGCTATGGCTACGGCTGCTATGGCTATGCCTATGGCAGCTATAGCAATGGCTGCTATAGCTATGGCTATGGCTGCTAATGCTATGGCTATGGCTATGGCTCCAATGGATATGGCTATGGCTGCTATGGCTATGGCTATGGCTGCTAATGCTATGGCTACGGCTATGGCTGCTATGGCTATGGCTGCTATGGCTGCTCTGGCTATGACTATTGCTGCTATGGCTATGGCTATGGCTATGGCTATTGCTGCTATGGCTGTGGCTATGGCTATGGCTGCTATGGATACGGCTATGGCTGCTATGGCTATGGCTGCTATGGCTGCTCGGGCTATGACTATTGCTGCTATGGCTATGGCTATGGCTATGGCTATTGCTGCTATGGCTGTGGCTATGGCTATGACAATGGCTGCTATGGCTATGGCAATGGCTGCTATGTCTATGGTATAGATATGCCTATGGCTGCTACGGCTATGGCTATAACTGCTATGGCTATGGCATTGGCTACTGTGGCTATGTCTATGTCTATGGCTGCTATGGCTGTGGCTATGGCAACTGTGGCTATGGCTATGGCTATGGCTGCGATGGCTATGTCTATGGGTGCTGTAGCTATTGCGTCTATCTGCTATGGCTATGGCTACGGCTGCTATGTCTGTGGCTATGCGTGCTATGGCTATGGCTATGGCTGCTATGGCTATGGCTATGGCTGCGATGGCTACGGATATGGCTGCTATGGCTGTGGCTATTGCTGCTATGGCTATTGCTATGGCTCTTGCTATGGCTATGGCTATGGCTGCTATGGCTAGGGCTACGGCTGCTATGGCTATGGCTATGGCTGCTAATGCTATGGCTATGGCTATGGCTGCAATGGCTATGGCTATGGCTATGGCTGCTATGACTATGGCTGCTATGGCTATGGCTATGGCTGCTATGACTATGTCTATGGATGCTATGGCTATGGCTGCTATAGCTATGGCTATGGCTGATATGGCTATGGCTATGGCTGCTATGACTATGGCTATGGCGATGGCTGCTATGGCTATGGCTATGGCTTCTATGGCTATGGCTATGGATGCTATGGCAGGGGCTATGGCTGCTTTGGCTATGGCTGAAGCTGCTATGGCTATGGCTGCGGCTGCTATGGCTATCGCTATTCGTGCTGTTGCTATGGCTATGACTGCTATGGCTATGGCTATGGCTTCTATGGCTGATATGCCTATGGCTATTGCTGCTATGGCTGCTATGGCTACTGCTATGGCTATGGCTATGGCTGCTATGTCTATGGCTGGTATAGCTACGCCAATGGCTGCTACGGCTATGGCTATAACTGCTATGGCCATGGCATTGGCTGCTGTGGCTATGGCTATGTCTATGGCTGCTATGGCTATGGCTATGTCTATGGCTGTTATGGATATAGCTATGGCTGCTATGGCTATGGCTATGGCTGCTATGGATATAGCTATGGCTGCTATGGCTATGGCTGTTGCTATAGCTATTACGACTGTGGCTATGGCTACGGCTGCTGTGGCTATCCCATTGGCTATGGCTCTTATGGCTATGGCTATGGCTGCTATGGCTACGGCTGCTATGGCTATGGCTATAACTGCTATGGCTATGGCATTGGCTGCTGTGGCTATGGCTATGGCTATGACAATGGCTGCTATGGCTATGGCTATGGCTGCTATGTCTATGGCTGGTATAGCTATGCCTATGGCTGCCACATCTATGGCTATAACTGCTATGGCTATGGCATTGGCTACTGTGGCTATGGCTATGTCTATGGCTGCTATGGTTATGGCTATGGCTATGGCTGCTATGGATATAGCTATGCCTGCTATGGCTATGGCTATGGCTACGGCTGCTATGGCTATGGCTATGGCTGCAATGTCCATGGCAATGGCAGCTATGTCTATGGCTGGTGTAGCTATGCCTATGGCTGCTACGCCTATGGCTATAACTGCTATGGCTATGGCATTGGCTGCTGTGGCTATGGCTATGGCTATGACAATGGCTGCTATGGCTATGGCTATGGCTGCTGTGGCTATTGCTATTGCTGCTATGGCTATGGCTATGGGTATGGCAATGGCTGCGATGGTTACGGTAATGGCTGCTATGGCTATGGCTATGGCTGCTATGGCTATGGCTATGGCTACGGCTGCTATGGCTATGGGTATGCCTGCTATGGCTGCTCTGGCTATGGCTATTGCTGCTATGGCTATGGCTATGGCTATGGCTATTGCTGCTATGGCTGTGGCTATGGCTATGACAATGGCTGTTATGGCTATGGCAATGGCTGCTATGTCTATGGTATAGATATGCCTATGGCTGCTACGGCTATGCCTATAACTGCTATGGCTATGGCATTGGCTATTGTGGCTATGTCTATGTCTATGGCTGCTATGGCTATGGCTGTTGCTATGGCTGTTACGGCTGTGGCTATGGCTACGGCTGCTGTGGCTGTGCCATTGGCTATGGCTCGTATGGCCTTGGCTATGGCTGCTATGGCTACGGCTGCTATGGCTATGCCTATGGCAGCTATAGCAATGGCTGCTATAGCTATGGCTATGGCTGCTAATGCTATGGCTATGGCTATGGCTCCAATGGATATGGCTATGGCTGCTATGGCTATGGCTATGGCTGCTAATGCTATGGCTACGGCTATGGCTGCTATGGCTATGGCTGCTATGGCTGCTCTGGCTATGACTATTGCTGCTATGGCTATGGCTATGGCTATGGCTATTGCTGCTATGGCTGTGGCTATGGCTATGACAATGGATGCTATGCCTATGGCAATGGCTGCTATGTCTATGGTATAGATATGCCTATGGCTGCTACGGCTATGGCTATAACTGCTATGGCTATGGCATTGGCTACTGTGGCTATGTCCATGTCTATGGCTGCTATGGCTGTGGCTATGGCTACTGTGGCTATGGCTATGGCTATGGCTGCGATGGCTATGTCTATGGTTGCTGTAGCTATTGCGTCTATCTGCTATGGCTATGGCTACGGCTGCTATGGCTGTCGCTATGCGTGCTATGGCTATGGCTATGGCTGCTATGGCTATGGCTATGGCTGCGATGGCTACGGATATGGCTGCTATGGCTGTGGCTATTGCTGCTATGGCTATTGCTATGGCTCTTGCTATGGCTATGGCTATGGCTGCTATGGCTACGGCTATGGCTGCTATGGCTATGGCTATGGATGCTATGGCAATGGCTATGGCTGCTTTGGCTATGGCTAAAGCTGCTATGGCTATGGCTATGGCTATGGCTGCTATGACTATGGCTATGGATGCTTTGGCTATGGCTAAAGCTGCTATGGCTATGGCTATGTCTGCTATGGCTATGGCTATTGCTGCTATGGCTATGGCTATGGCAATGGCTGATATGGCAATGGCTATGGCTGCTATGGCTGTTGCTATGCGTCCTATGGCTATGGCTATGGCTGCTATGGCTATGGCTATATCTGCTATGTCTGTTATGACTATGGCTAAAGCTGCTATGGCTATGGTTATGGCTGCTATGTATATGGCTATGACTCCTTTAGATATGCCTATAGCTGCTATAGCTACGGCTATGGCTGCTATGCCTTTGGCTATGGCTGTTATGGCTATGGCTATGGCTGCAATGGCTACGGTACCTATACGTATGGTTATGGCTGCTATGCCTATGGCGATGGCTGCTATGGCTATGGCTATGGCTGCTATGGCTATGGCTATGGATGCTATGCCAATGGCTATGGCTGCTTTGGCTATGGCTGAAGCTGCTATGGCTATGGCTATGGCTGCTATGGCTACGGCTATGGCTGCTATGGCTATGGCTATGGATGCTATGGCAATGGCTATGGCTGCTTTGGCTGTGGCTAAAGCTGCTATGGCTATGGCTATGGCTGCAATGACTATGGCTATGGATGCTTTGGCTATGGCTAAAGCTGCTATGGCTATGGCTATGGCTGCTATGACTATGGCTATGGATGCTTTGGCTATGGCTAGAGCTGCTATGGCTATGGATATGTCTGCTATGGCTATGGCTATTGCTGCTATGGCTATGGCTATGGCAATGGCTGATATGGCTATGGCTATGGCTGCTATGGCTGCTGCTATGCGTCCTATGGCTATGGCTATGGCTGCTACGGCTATGGCTATATCTGCTATGTCTGCTATGACTATGGCTAAAGCTGATATGGCTATGGCTATGGCTGCAATGGATATGGCTATGACACCTTTAGATATGCCTATAGCTGCTATAGCTTCGGCTATGGCTGCTATGCCTTTGGCTATGGCTGTTATGGCAATGGCTATGGCTGCTATGGCTATGGTACCTGTACATATGGATATCGCTGCTATGGCCATGGCAATGGCTGCAATGGCTATGGCTATGGCTGCTATGGCTATGGCTATGGATGCTATGGCAATGACTATGGCTGCTTTGGCTATGGCTATGTCTGCTATGGCTATGGCAATGGCTGCTAATGCTATGGCTATGGCTATGGCTGCAACGGCTATGGCTATGGCTGCTATGGCTGCTCTGGCCATGACTATTAATGCTATGGCTATGGCAATGGCTATTGCTATTGCTGCTGTGGCTATGGCTATGGCTATGGCTATGCCTGCGATGGCTACGTCTATGGCTGCTATGGCTATGGCTATGGCTGCTATGACTATGGCTCTTGCTATGGCTGTTATGGCTGTGGCTATGGCTACGGCTGCTGCGGCTGTGCCATTGGCTATGGCTCGTATGGCTATGGCTATGACTGCTATGGCTACGGCTGCTATGGCTATGCCTATGGCAGCTATAGCAATGGCTGCTATAGCTATGTATATGGCTGCTAATGCTATGGCTATGGCTAAGGCTCCAATGGATATGGCTATGGCTATGCCGATGACTGCTATGGCTATGGCAATGGCTGCTATGTCTATGGTATAGATATGCCTATGGCTGCTCCGGCTATGGATATAACTGCTATGGCTATGGCATTGGCTACTGTGGCTATGTCTATGTCTATGGCTGCTATGGCTATGGCTATGGCTATGGCTGCTATGGATATAGCTATGGCTGCTATGGCTATGGCTTTTGCTATGGCTGATATGGCTGTGGCTATGGCTACGGCTGCTGCGGCTATGCCATTGGCTATGGCTCGTATGGCTATGGCTATGGCTGCTATGGCTACGGCTGCTATGGCTATGCCTATGGCAGCTATAGCAATGGCTGCTATAGCTATGGCTATGGCTGCTAATGCTATGGCTATGGCTATGGCTCCAATGGATATGGCTATGGCTGCTATGGTTATGGCTACGGCTGCTATGACTATGGCTATGGCTGCTATGGCTACGGCTATGGCTGCTATGGCTATGGCTTTTGCTATGGCTGATATGGCTAAGGCTATGACTGCTATGGCTATGGCTATGCCGATGACTGCTACGGCTATAGCTACGGCTGCCGTGGTTATGGCTATGAATGCTATGGCAATGGCTATGGCTGCTATAGCTATGGCAATGGCTGCTATGACTATGGCTATGGATGCTTTGGCTATGGCTAAAGCTGCTATGGCTATGGCTATGTCTGCTATGGCTATGGCTATTGCTGCTATGGCTATGGCTATGGCAATGGCTGATATAGCTATGGCTATGGCTGCTATGGCTGTTGCTATGCGTCGTATGGATATGGCTATGGCTGCTATGGCTATGGCTATATCTGCTATGTCTGCTATGACTATGGCTAAAGCTGCTATGGCTATGGTTATGGCTGCTATGGATATGGCTATGACTCCTTTAGATATGCCTGTAGCTGCTATAGCTACGGCTATGGCTGCGATGCCTTTGGTTATGGCTAAGGCTGCTATGGCTATGGTACCTATACATATGGCTATGGCTGCTATGGCTATGGCGATGGCTGCTATGGCTATGGCTATGGCTGCTATGGCTATGGCTATGGATGCTATGGCAATGGCTATGGCTGCTTTGGCTATGGCTGAAGCTGCTATGGCTATGGCTAAAGCTGCTATGGCTACGGTTATGGCTGCTCTGGATATGGCTATGATTCCTTTAGATATGCCTATTGCTGCTATAGCTACGGCTATGGCTGCTATGCCTTTGGTTATGGCTGTTATGGCTATGGCAATGGCTGCTATGGCTATGGTACATATACATATGGCAATGGCTGCTATGGCCATGGCAATGGCTGCTATGGCCATGGCTATGGCTGCTATGGCTATCGTAGTGGCTGCTATGGATATGGCTATGACTCCTTTTGATATGCCTATAGCTGCTATAGCTACGGCTATGGCTGCTATGCCATTGGCTATGGCTGTTATGGCTATGGCTATGGCTGCTATGGCTATGGCTATGGCAATGGATATGGCTAGGTCTGCGATGGCTACGGCTATGGCTGCTATGGCTATGGCTATGGTTGCTATGGATATAGCTATGGCTGCTATGTCTATGGCTATGGCTATGGCTGCTATGGCTGTGGCTATTGCTATGGCTACTGTGGGTATGGCATTGGCTATGTCTCGTATGGCTATGGCTATGGCTGCTATGGCTGCTATGCCTATGGCTATTGCTGCTATGGCTACTGCTATGGCTATTGTTATGGCTGCTCTGGCTATGAATATTGCTGCTATATCTATTGCTATGGCTATGGCAATTGCTGCTATGGCTGTGGCTATGGCTATGACAATGGCTGCTATGGCTATCCAATGGCTGCTATGTCTATGTTATAGCTATGCCTATGGCTGCTACGGCTATGGCTATAACTGCTATGGCTATGGCATTGGCTACTGTGGCTATGGCTATGTCCATGGCTGCTATGGCTATGGCTTTGGCTATGGCTGCTATGGATATAGCTATGGCTGCTATGGCTATGGGTGTTGCTATGGCTGTTATGGCTGTGGCTATGGCTACGGCTGCTGTGGCTATGCCATTGGCTATGGCTCGTATGGCTATGGCTATGGCTGCTATGGCTACGGCTGCTGTGGCTATGCCTATGGCTGCTATGGCAATGGCTGCTATAGCTATGGCTATGGAAGCTAATGCTTTGGCTACGGCTATGGCTCCAATGGATATGGCTATGGCTGCTATGGTTATGGCTACGGCTGCTATGGCTATGGCTATGGCTGCTATGGCTACGGCTATGGCTGCTATGGCTATGGCAATGGCTGTTTCGGCTATGGCTGCTATAGCTATGGCTATGGCTGATATGGCTAAGGCTATGACTGCTATGGCTATAGCTATGCCGATGAGTGCTATGGCTATGGCTACGGCTGCCGTGGTTATGGCTATGAATGCTATGGCTATGGCTATGGCTGCTATGGCCATGGCAATGGCTGCTATGTCCATGGCTATTGCTGCTATGGCTATGGTTATGGCTGCTATGGATATGGCTATGACTCCTTTAGATATGCCTATAGCTGCTATAGCTACGGCTATGGCTGCTAGGCCTTTGGCTATGGCTGTTATGGTTATGGCTATGGCTGCTATGGCTATGGCTATGGCTGCTATGGCTGCTATGCCTATGGCTATTGCTGATATGACTATGGCTGGTATAGCTATGCCTATGGCTGCTGCGGCTATGGCTATAACTGCTATGGCTATGGAATCGGCTAATGTGGCTATGGCTACGTCTATGGCTGCTATGGCTATAGCTATTGCTTCTATGGCTCTGTCTATGGGTATGGCTGCTATGGCTATGTCTATGGCTGCTATGGCTATGGCTACGGCTGCTATTGCTATGGCTGCGGCTACTATGGCTAATGCTATGCGTGCTATTGTTATGGCTATGGCTGCGGCTGCTATGGCTAATGCTATGCGTGCTATTGCTATGGCTATGGCTGCTATGGCTATGGCTATGGCTGCTATGGCTGCTATGGCTATGGCTATTGCTGCTATGGCTACTGCTATGGCTATGGCTATGGCTATGGCTGCTAGGGCTGCTATGGCTATGACTATTGCTGCTATGGCTACGGCTATGGCTATGACTATGTCTGCTATGGCTATGGCTATGGCTGCTATATCTGTGGCTGGTATAGCTATGCCTATGGCTGCTACGGCTATGGCTATAACTGCTATGGCTATGGCATTGGCTGCAATGGCTATGGCTATGGCTATGGCTGCTATGGCTATGTCTAGGCTGCTATAGCTATCGCTATGCGTGCTATTGCTATGGCTATGTCTCCGATGGCTATGCCCATGGCTGCTACGACTGTGGCTATTGCTGCTGTGGATATAGCTATGGCTCCTATGGCTATGGCTATGGCTGCTACGTCTATGGCTGGTATAGCTATCCGTATGGCTGCTACGGCTATGGCTATAACTGCTATGGCTATGGCATTGGCTGCTGTGGCTATGGCTATGGCTATGACAATGGCTGCTATGGCTATGGCTATGGCTGCTGTGGCTATTGCTATTGCTGCTATGGCTATGGCTATGGCTACGGCTGCTATGGCTATGGGTATGCCTGCTATGGCTGCTCTGGCTATGGCTATTGCTGCTATGGCTATGGCTATGGCTATGGCTATTGCTGCTATGGCTGTGGCTATGGCTATGACAATGGCTGTTATGGCTATGGCAATGGCTGCTATGTCTATGGTATAGATATGCCTATGGCTGCTACGGCTATGCCTATAACTGCTATGGCTATGGCATTGGCTATTGTGGCTATGTCTATGTCTATGGCTGCTATGGCTATGGCTGTTGCTATGGCTGTTACGGCTGCGGCTATGGCTACGGCTGCTGTGGCTGTGCCATTGGCTATGGCTCGTATGGCCTTGGCTATGGCTGCTATGGCTACGGCTGGTATGGCTATGGCTATGGCTGCTATGGCTACGGCTATGGCTGCTATGGCTATGGCTATGGCTGCTTTGGCTACGGCTGCTATAGCTATGGCTATGGTTGGTATGGCTTAGGCTATGACTGCTATGGCTAAGGCTATGCCGATGACTGCTGTGGCTATGGCTATGGCTGCTATGGTTATGGCTATGGATGCTATGGCAATGGCTATGGCTGCTATGGCTATGGCTATGGCTGCTATGGCTGCTCTGGCCATGACTATTACTGCTATGGCTATGGCAATGGCTATTGCTATTGCTGCTATGGCTATGGCTACGGCTATGGCTATGCCTGCGATGGCTACGGCTATGGCTGCTATGGCTATGGCTATGGCTGCTATGACTATGGCTTTTGTTATGGCTGTTATGGCTGTGGCTATGGCTACGGCTGCTGCGGCTATGCCATTGGCTATGGCTCGTATGGCTATGGCTATGGCTGCTATGGCTACGGCTGCTATGGCTGTGCCTATGGCAGCTATAGCATTGGCTGCTATAGCTATGGCTATGGCTGCTAATGCTATGGCTATGGCTAAGGCTCCAATGGATATGGCTATGGCCGCTATGGCTATGGCTATGGCTGCTTTGACTATGGCTGCTATAGCTATGGCTATGGCTGATATGGCTAAGGCTATGACTGCTATGGCTATGGCTATGCCGATGCCTGCTATGGCTATGGCAATGGCTGCTATGTCTATGGTATAGATATGCCTATGGCTGCTCCGGCTATGGCTATAACTGCTATGGCTATGGCATTGGCTACTGTGGCTATGTCTATGTCTATGGCTGCTATGGCTATGGCTATGGCTATGGCTGCTATGGTTATGGCTATGGATGCTATGGCAATGGCTATGGCTGCTTTGGCTATGGCTGAAGCTGCTATGGCTATGGCGATGGCTGCTATGGCTACGGCTATGGCTGCTATGGCTATGGCTATGGATGCTATGGCTATGGCTATTGCTGCAATGGCTATGGCTATGGCTATGGCTGATATGGCTATGGGTATGGCTGCTATGGCTATGGCTACTATAGCTATCGCTATGGCTGCTATGGCTATGGCTATGGCTGCTTCGGCTATGGCTATGGCTATGGCTATTGCTGCTATGGCTGTGGCTATGGCTATGACAATGGCTGTTATGGCTATGGCAATGGCTGCTATGTCTATGGTATAGATATGCCTATGGCTGCTACGGCTATGGCTATAACTGCTATGGCTATGGCATTGGCTATTGTGGCTATGTCTATGTCTATGGCTGCTATGGCTATGGCTATGGATATGGCTGCTATGGATATAGCTACGGCTGCTATGGCTATGGCTGTTGCTATGGCTGTTACGGCTGTGGCTATGGCTACGGCTGCTGTGGCTATGCCATTGGCTATGGCTCGTATGGCTATGGCTATGGCTGCTATAGCTACGGCTGCTATGGCTATAGCTATGGCTGCTATGGATATAGCTATGGCCGCTATGGCTATGGCTGCTGCTATGGCTGCCACGGCTGTGGCTATGGCTACGGCTGCTATGGCTATGGCTATGGCTGCTATGGCTACGGCTATGGCTGCTATGGCTATGGCTATGGCTATGGCTATGGCTATGGCTGCGATGGCTAGGGCTATGGCTGCTATGGCTATGGCTATGGCTGCTATGGTTATGGCTATGGCTGATATGGCTGTATGGCTATTGCGACTGCTGCTATGGCTATGGCAATGGCTATGACTATGGCTGCGATGGCTACGGCTATGGATGCTATGGCTATGGCTATGGCTATGGCTATGGCTATGGCTGCGATGGCTACGGCTATGGCTGTTATGGCTATGGCTATGTCTGCTATGGATATGGCTATTGCTGCAATGGCTATGGCTATGGCTATGGCTGATATGGCTATGGGTATGGCTGCTATGGCTATGGCTACTATAGCTATCGCTATGGCTGCTATAGCTATGGCTATGGCTGCTTCGGCTATGGCTGCTATAGCTATGGCTATGGCCGATATGGCTATGGCTATGACTGCTATGGCTATGGCTATGCCGATGACTGCTATGGCTATGGCTATGGCTGCTATGGTTGTGGCTATGGCTGCTATGGCTATGGCTGCGGCTGCTATGGTTATCGCTATGCGTGCTATTGCTATGGCTATGGCTGCTATGTCTATGGCTGGTATAGGTATGCCTATGGCTGCTATGGCTATGGCTACGGCTGCTAGGGCTGCTATGGCGATGACTATTGCTGCTATGGCTGTGGCTATGGCTATGACTATGGCTGCTATGGCTATGGCTACTATAGCTATGGCTATGGCTGCTATTGCTATGACTATGGCTGCTTTGGCTATGGCTATGTCTGCTATGGCTGTGGCTATGGCTATGGCTGCTATAGCTATGGCTATGGCTGCTTTGGCTATGGCTGCTATGGCTATGGCTATGGCTGATATGGCTATGGTACCTATACATATGGCTATGGCTGCTATGGCCATGGCAATGGCTGCTATGTCCATGGCTATTGCTGCTATGGCTATGGTTATGGCTGGTATGGATATGGCTATGACTCCTTTAGATATGCCTATAGCTGCTATAGCTACGGCTATGGCTGCTAGGCCTTTGGCTATGGCTGTTATGGTTATGGCTATGGCTGCTATGGCTATGGCTATGGCTGCTATGGCTGCTATGCCTATGGCTATTGCTGCTATGACTATGGCTGGTATAGCTATGCCTATGGCTGCTGCGGCTATGGCTATAACTGCTATGGCTATGGAATCGGCTAATGTGGCTATGGCTACGTCTATGGCTGCTATGGCTATAGCTATTGCTTCTATGGCTCTGTCTATGGGTATGGCTGCTATGGCTATGTCTATGGCTGCTATGGCTATGGCTACGGCTGCTATTGCTATGGCTGCGGCTGCTATGGCTAATGCTATGCGTGCTATTGTTATGGCTATGGCTGCGGCTGCTATGGCTAATGCTATGCGTGCTATTGCTATGGCTATGGCTGCTATGGCTATGGCTATGGCTGCTATGGCTGCTATGGCTATGGCTATTGCTGCTATGGCTACTGCTATGGCTATGGCTATGGCTATGGCTGCTAGGGCTGCTATGGCTATGACTATTGCTGCTATGGCTACGGCTATGGCTATGACTATGTCTGCTATGGCTATGGCTATGGCTGCTATATCTGTGGCTGGTATAGCTATGCCTATGGCTGCTACGGCTATGGCTATAACTGCTATGGCTATGGCATTGGCTGCAGTGGCTATGGCTATGGCTATGGCTGCTATGGCTATGTCTAGGCTGCTATAGCTATCGCTATGCGTGCTATTGCTATGGCTATGTCTCCGATGGCTATGCCCATGGCTGCTACGACTGTGGCTATTGCTGCTGTGGATATAGCTATGGCTCCTATGGCTATGGCTATGGCTGCTACGTCTATGGCTGGTATAGCTATCCGTATGGCTGCTACGGCTATGGCTATAACTGCTATGGCTATGGCATTGGCTGCTGTGGCTATGGCTATGGCTATGACAATGGCTGCTATGGCTATGGCTATGGCTGCTATGTCTATGGCTGGTATAGCTATGCCTATGGCTGCTACGGCTATGGCTATGGCATTGGCTACTGTGGCTATGGCTATGTCTATGGCTGCTATGACTATGGCTATGACTATGGCTGCTATGGATATATCTATGGCTGCTATGGCTATGGCTATGGCTACGGCTGCTATGGCTATGGCTATGGCTGCAATGTCCATGGCAATGTTTGCTATGTCTATGGCTGGTGTGGCTACGCCTATGTCTATAACTGCTATGGCTATGGCATTGGCTGCTGTGGCTATGGCTATGGCTATGACAATGGCTGCTATGGCTATGGCTATGGCTGCTGTGGCTATTGCTATTGCTGCTATGGCTATGGCTATGGCTACGGCTGCTATGGCTATGGGTATGCCTGCTATGGCTGCTCTGGCTATGGCTATTGCTGCTATGGCTATGGCTATGGCTATGGCTATTGCTGCTATGGCTGTGGCTATGGCTATGACAATGGCTGTTATGGCTATGGCAATGGCTGCTATGTCTATGGTATAGATATGCCTATGGCTGCTACGGCTATGCCTATAACTGCTATGGCTATGGCATTGGCTATTGTGGCTATGTCTATGTCTATGGCTGCTATGGCTATGGCTGTTGCTATGGCTGTTACGGCTGTGGCTATGGCTACGGCTGCTGTGGCTGTGCCATTGGCTATGGCTCGTATGGCCTTGGCTATGGCTGCTATGGCTACGGCTGCTATGGCTATGGCTATGGCTGCTATGGCTACGGCTATGGCTGCTATGGCTAGGGCTATGGCTGCTTTGGCTACGGCTGCTATAGCTATGGCTATGGTTGGTATGGCTAAGGCTATGACTGCTATGGCTAAGGCTATGCCGATGACTGCTGTGGCTATGGCTATGGCTGCTATGGTTATGGCTATGGATGCTATGGCAATGGCTATGGCTGCTATGGCTATGGCTATGGCTGCTATGGCTGCTCTGGCCATGACTATTACTGCTATGGCAATGGCAATGGCTATTGCTATTGCTGCTATGGCTATGGCTACGGCTATGGCTATGCCTGCGATGGCTACGGCTATGGCTGCTATGGCTATGGCTATGGCTGCTATGACTATGGCTTTTGTTATGGCTGTTATGGCTGTGGCTATGGCTACGGCTGCTGCGGCTATGCCATTGGCTATGGCTCGTATGGCTATGGCTATGGCTGCTATGGCTACGGCTGCTATGGCTGTGCCTATGGCAGCTATAGCATTGGCTGCTATAGCTATGGCTATGGCTGCTAATGCTATGGCTATGGCTAAGGCTCCAATGGATATGGCTATGGCCGCTATGGCTATGGCTATGGCTGCTTTGACTATGGCTGCTATAGCTATGGCTATGGCTGATATGGCTAAGGCTATGACTGCTATGGCTATGGCTATGCCGATGCCTGCTATGGCTATGGCAATGGCTGCTATGTCTATGGTATAGATATGCCTATGGCTGCTCCGGCTATGGCTATAACTGCTATGGCTATGGCATTGGCTACTGTGGCTATGTCTATGTCTATGGCTGCTATGGCTATGGCTGCTATGGATGCTCTGGCTATGACTATTGCTGCTATGGCTATAGCTATGGCTATGGTTATTGCTTCTATGGCTGTGGCTATGAGTATGACAATGGCTGCTATGGCTATGGCAATGGCTGCTATGTCTATGGTATAGATATGCCTATGGCTGCTACGGCTATGGCTATAACTGCTATGGCTATGGCATTGGCTACTGTGGCTATGTCTATGTCTATGGCTGCTATGGCTGTGGTTATGGCTACTGTGGCTATGGCTATGGCTATGGCTGCGATGGCTATGTCTATGGTTGCTGTGGCTATTGCGTCTATCTGCTATGGCTATGGCTGCGGCTGCTATGGCTGTCGCTATGCGTGCTATGGCTATGGCTACGGCTGCTATGGCTACGGCTATGGCTGCTATGGCTATGGCTATGGTTGCTTTGGCTATGGCTAAAGCTGCTATGCCTATGGCAATGGCTGATATGGCAATGGCTATGGCTGCTATGGCTGTTGCTATGCGTCCTATGGCTATGGCTATGGCTGCTATGGCTTTGGCTATGGCTGCTATGGCTATGGCTCTGCCTATGGCTGCAATGGCTATGGCTATGTCTATGGCTGCAATGGCTATGGCTAAGTGTGTGGCTGCTTTGGATATAGCTATGGCTGCTATGGCTATGGCTATGGCTACGGCTATGGCTGCTATGGCCGCCATGGCTATGGCTATGGCTGCTATGGCTATGGCTATGGCTGCGGCTGCTGTTACTATGGTTAAGGCTGCTATGGCTATGCCTATGTCTGTGGCTGCTATGGATATAGCTATGGCTGCTATGTCTATCGCTATGGCTATGACTGCTATGGCTATGGCTGTGGCTAAGGCTACTATGGCTATTGCTATGGCTGTGGCTGCTACGGCTATGACTATGACTGCCATGGCTATTGCTATGGCTATGGCTTCTATGGCTATGGCTACTATGGCTCTGGATACGGCTGCTACGGCTATGACTGTGGCAATGGCTATAGCTGCTATGGCTATTGCTATGGCTGCTAAGGCTATGCCTTAATAGCTGTGGCTTGTATGGATATCGCTATGGCTATGACTGCTATGGTTATGGCTATTGCTGCTATAGCTATGGCTATGGCTACGGCTGCTATGGCTATGGCTATAGCTGCTATGGCTATCGGTATGGCTATGACTGCTACGGTCATGGCTACGGCTGCTATGGCTGTGGCTATGGCTATAGCTGCTCTAGCTGCTGGTATGTCTACTATGACCATGTCTATGGCTGCTATGGCTATGGCTGCTATGGCTCTGGCTATGGCTATGGCTATGCCTATGGCTGTTATGGCTATGGCAATGGCAGCTATGGCTTTGGCTTTGTCTAGGGCTATGGCTGCTATGGCCGCCATGGCTATGTCTGTGGCTGCTATGGCTACGGCTATGGCTATGGCTGCTATGGCTATGGCTACGTCTATGGCTGGTATGGCTATGGCTATGGCTATGTTTGCTATGGCTACGGCTGCTATGGCTATGGCTATGGCTGCTATGGCTATGACTATGGCAATGGCTGCTATGGCTATGGCTATGGTTGCTATGGATATGGCTATGGCTGCTATGGCTATAGATATCTCTGCTATGGCTATGACTATGGCTGCTAAGGCTATGGATATGGCTGCGGCTGCTGCGGCTCTGGCACTGGCTGCTATGGCTATGGCTATGGCTGCTATGGCTAAGCCTATGGCTGCTACGGCTGTGGCTATGGTTGCTATGGCTATGGCTATGGCTATGGCTGCTATGGCTATGGCTATGGCTAAGGCTGCTATGGCTATGGCAATGGCTATGGCTATGTCTGTGGCTGCTATGGACATAGCTATGGCTGCTATGGCTATGGCTATTGCTACTGTTGCTATGGCTATGGCTACAGCTGCTGTGGCTCTAGCTCTGGCTACTATGCCTATGGCTATGGCTGCTATGTCTATGGCTATAGCTG
This sequence comes from Calliopsis andreniformis, assembly GCF_051401765.1. Taxonomy (NCBI): domain Eukaryota; kingdom Metazoa; phylum Arthropoda; class Insecta; order Hymenoptera; family Andrenidae; genus Calliopsis; species Calliopsis andreniformis. The sequence continues at coordinate 133,210 of NW_027480606.1, forward strand.
CTATGGCTGTGGCAATGGCTGCTATGGCTATGGCTATGGTTGCTATGGTTATGGCTATGGCTATTGTATGGCTATGGTTGCTATGGCTATGGCTATGCCTGCTATGGCTATGGCTATGGCTAAGGCTGCTATGGCTATGGCTATGGCTATGGCTGCTATGGCTTTGGCTATGGCTGCTATGGCTGTGGCTATGGCTGTGGCTATGGCTATGGCTGCTAAGGCTATGTCTATGGCTGCTAAGGCTATGGCTATGTCTAAGGCTGCTATGGCTATGGCTATGGCTATGTCTGCTATGGCTATGGCTATGGCTAAGGCTGCTATGGCAATGGCTATGGCTGCTTTGGCTATGGCTATGGATGCGGCTGCTATGGCTATGGCTGCTATGGCTATGGCTATGGCTATGGCTGTTATGGCTGTGTTAATGGTTAAGGCTGCTATGGCTATGGCTATGTCTGCTATGGCTATGGCTATGGCTGCTATGGCTATGTCTATGTCTGCTATGGCTATGGCTATGGCTACGGGTATGGCTGCTATGGCTATGGCTATGGCTGCTATGGCTATGGCTATGGCTGCTATGGCTATGGCTATGGCTGCTATGGCTGTATGGCTATTGCGATTGCTGCTATGGCTATGGCTATGGCTATGACTATGCCTGCGATGGCTACGGCTATGGCTGCTATGGCTATGGCTATGGCTATGGCTATGGCTATGGCTGCGATGGCTACGGCTATGGCTGCTATGGCTATGGCTATGTCTGCTATGGCTATGGCTATTGCTGCAATGGCTATGGCTATGGCTATGGCTGATATGGCTATGGGTATGGCTGCTATGGCTATGGCTACTATAGCTATGGCTATGGCTGCTATGACTATGGCTATGGCTGCTTCGGCTATGGCTGCTATAGCTATGGCTATGGCCGATATGGCTATGGCTATGACTGCTATGGCTATGGCTATGCCGATGACTGCTATGGCTATGGCTATGGCTGCTATGGTTGTAGCTATGGCTGCTATGGCTATGGCTGCGGCTGCTATGGTTATCGCTATGCGTGCTATTGCTATGGCTATGGCTGCTATGTCTATGGCTGGTATAGGTATGCCTATGGCTGCTATGGCTATGGCTACGGCTGCTAGGGCTGCTATGGCGATGACTATTGCTGCTATGGCTGTGGCTATGGCTATGACTATGGCTGCTATGGCTATGGCTACTATAGCTATGGCTATGGCTGCTATTGCTATGACTAAGGCTGCTTTGGCTATGGCTATGTCTGCTATGGCTGTGGCTATGGCTATGGCTGCTATAGCTATGGCTATGGCTGCTTTGGCTATGGCTGCTATGGCTATGGCTATGGCTGATATGGCTATGGTACCTATACATATGGCTATGGCTGCTATGGCCATGGCAATGGCTGCTATGTCCATGGCTATGGCTGCTATGGCTATGGTTATGGCTGCTATGGATATGGCTATGACTCCTTTAGATATGCCTATAGCTGCTATAGCTACGGCTATGGCTGCTAGGCCTTTGGCTATGGCTGTTATGGTTATGGCTATGGCTGCTATGGCTATGGCTATGGCTGCTATGGCTGCTATGCCTATGGCTATTGCTGCTATGACTATGGCTGGTATAGCTATGCCTATGGCTGCTGCGGCTATGGCTATAACTGCTATGGCTATGGAATCGGCTAATGTGGCTATGGCTACGTCTATGGCTGCTATGGCTATAGCTATTGCTTCTATGGCTCTGTCTATGGGTATGGCTGCTATGGCTATGGCTATGGCTGCTATGGCTATGGCTACGGCTGCTATTGCTATGGCTGCGGCTGCTATGGCTAATGCTATGCGTGCTATTGTTATGGCTATGGCTGCGGCTGCTATGGCTAATGCTATGCGTGCTATTGCTATGGCTATGGCTGCTATGGCTAAGCCTATGGCTGCTATGGCTGCTATGGCTATGGCTATTGCTGCTATGGCTACTGCTATGGCTATGGCTATGGCTATGGCTGCTAGGGCTGCTATGGCTATGACTATTGCTGCTATGGCTACGGCTATGGCTATGACTATGTCTGCTATGGCTATTGCTATGGCTGCTATGTCTGTGGCTGGTATAGCTATGCCTATGGCTGCTACGGCTTTGGCTATAACTGCTATGGCTATGGCATTGGCTGCAGTGGCTATGGCTATGGCTATGGCTGCTATGGCTATGTCTAGGCTGCTATAGCTATCGCTATGCGTGCTATTGCTATGGCTATGTCTCCGATGGCTATGCCCATGGCTGCTACGGCTGTGGCTATTGCTGCTGTGGATATAGCTATGGCTCCTATGGCTATGGCTATGGCTGCTACGTCTATGGCTGGTATAGCTATCCGTATGGCTGCTACGGCTATGGCTATAACTGCTATGGCTATGGCATTGGCTGCTGTGGCTATGGCTATGGCTATGACAATGGCTGCTATGGCTATGGCTATGGCTGCTATGTCTATGGCTGGTATAGCTATGCCTATGGCTGCTACGGCTATGGCTATAACTGCTATGGCTATGGCATTGGCTACTGTGGCTATGGCTATGTCTATGGCTGCTATGGCTATGGCTATGACTATGGCTGCTATGGATATATCTATGGCTGCTATGGCTATGGCTATGTCTATGGCTGCTATGGATATAGCTGTGGCTGATATGTCTATGGCTATGGCCATGGCTGCTATGGCTCTGGCTATGGCTGCTTTGGCTATGGCTGCTATAGCTATGGCTATGGCTGATATGGCTATGGCGATAGCTGCTATGGCTATGGCTATGGATGCTTTGGCTATGGCTTTGGCTGATATGGCTATGGCTATGGCTGCTATGGCTATGGCTACGGCTGCTATGGCTGTCGCTATGCGTGCTATGGCTATGACTATGGCTGCTATGGCTATGGCTATGGCTGCTATGGCTGCTATGGCTGTGGCTGTTGCTGCTAAGGCTATGGCTATGTCTATGGCTGCTATGGCTATGGCTATGTCTATGGCTGCTATGGATATAGCTATGGCTGATATGTCTATGGCTATGGCCATGGCTGCTATGGCTATGACAATGGCTGCTATGGCTATGGCAATGGCTGCTATGTCTATGGTATAGATATGCCTATGGCTGCTACGGCTATGGCTATGGCTGCTAATGCTATGGCTATGGCTATGGCTCCAATGGATATGGCTATGGCAGCTATGGTTATGGCTACGGCTGCTATGGCTATGGCTATGGCTGCTATGGATACGGCTATGGCTGCTATGGCTATGGCTGCTATGGCTGCTCGGGCTATGACTATTGCTGCTATGGCTATGGCTATGGCTATGGCTATTGCTGCTATGGCTGTGGCTATGGCTATGACAATGGCTGCTATGGCTATGGCAATGGCTGCTATGTCTATGGTATAGATATGCCTATGGCTGCTACGGCTATGGCTATAACTGCTATGGCTATGGCATTGGCTACTGTGGCTATGTCTATGTCTATGGCTGCTATGGCTGTGGCTATGGCAACTGTGGCTATGGCTATGGCTATGGCTGCGATGGCTATGTCTATGGGTGCTGTAGCTATTGCGTCTATCTGCTATGGCTATGGCTACGGCTGCTATGTCTGTGGCTATGCGTGCTATGGCTATGGCTATGGCTGCTATGGCTATGGCTATGGCTGCGATGGCTACGGATATGGCTGCTATGGCTGTGGCTATTGCTGCTATGGCTATTGCTATGGCTCTTGCTATGGCTATGGCTATGGCTGCTATGGCTAGGGCTACGGCTACTATGGCTATGGCTATGGCTGCTAATGCTATGGCTATGGCTATGGCTGCAATGGCTATGGCTATGGCTGCAATGGCTCCACTGGCTATGACTATTACTGCTATGGCTATGGCTATGGCTATTGCTATTGCTGCTATGGCTATGACTATGGCTATGGCTATGCCTGCGATGGCTACGGCTATGGCTGCTATGGCTATGGCTATGGCTGCTATGACTATGGCTGCTATGGCTATGGCTATGGCTGCTATGACTATGTCTATGGATGCTATGGCTATGGCTGCTATAGCTATGTCTATGGCTGATATGGCTATGGCTATGGCTGCTATGACTATGGCTATGGCGATGGCTGCTATGGCTATGGCTATGGCTTCTATGGCTATGGCTATGGATGCTATGGCAGGGGCTATGGCTGCTTTGGCTATGGCTGAAGCTGCTATGGCTATGGCTGCGGCTGCTATGGCTATCGCTATTCGTGCTGTTGCTATGGCTATGACTGCTATGGCTATGGCTATGGCTTCTATGGCTGATATGCCTATGGCTATTGCTGCTATGGCTGCTATGGCTACTGCTATGGCTATGGCTATGGCTGCTATGTCTATGGCTGGTATAGCTACGCCAATGGCTGCTACGGCTATGGCTATAACTGCTATGGCCATGGCATTGGCTGCTGTGGCTATGGCTATGTCTATGGCTGCTATGGCTATGGCTATGTCTATGGCTGTTATGGATATAGCTATGGCTGCTATGGCTATGGCTATGGCTGCTATGGATATAGCTATGGCTGCTATGGCTATGGCTGTTGCTATAGCTATTACGACTGTGGCTATGGCTACGGCTGCTGTGGCTATCCCATTGGCTATGGCTCTTATGGCTATGGCTATGGCTGCTATGGCTATGGCTATGGCTGCTATGGCTGCTCTGGCCATGACTATTACTGCTATGGCTATGGCAATGGCTATTGCTATTGCTGCTATGGCTATGGCTATGGCTATGGCTATGCCTGCGATGGCTACGGCTATGGCTGCTATGGCTATGGCTATGGCTGCTATGACTATGGCTTTTGCTATGGCTGTTATGGCTGTGGCTATGGCTACGGCTGCTGCGGCTATGCCATTGGCTATGGCTCGTATGGCTATGGCTATGGCTGCTATGGCTACAGCTGCTATGGCTGTGCCTATGGCAGCTATAGCATTGGCTGCTATAGCTATGGCTATGGCTGCTAATGCTATGGCTATGGCTAAGGCTCCAATGGATATGGCTATGGCCGCTGTGGCTATGGCTATGGCTGCTTTGACTATGGCTGCTATAGCTATGGCTATGGCTGATATGGCTAAGGCTATGACTGCTATGGCTATGGCTATGCCGATGCCTGCTATGGCTATGGCTATGGCTGCTATGGATATAGCTATGGCTGCTATGGCTATGGCTTTTGCTATGGCTGTTATGGCTGTGGCTATGGCTACGGCTGCTGCGGCTATGCCATTGGCTATGGCTCGTATGGCTATGGCTATGGCTGCTATGGCTACGGCTATGGCTATGGATGCTATGGCAATGGCTATGGCTGCTTTGGCTATGGCTGAAGCTGCTATGGCTATGGCGATGGCTGCTATGGCTACGGCTATGGCTGCTATGGCTATGGCTATGGATGCTATGGCAATGGCTATGGCTACTTTGGCTATGGCTAAAGCTGCTATGGCTATGGCTATGGCAATGGCTGATATGGCAATGGCTGTGGCTGCCATGGCTGTTGCTATGCGTCCTATGGCTATGGCTATGGCTGCTATGGCTATGGCTATATCCGCTATGTCTACTATGACTATGGCTAAAGCTGATATGGCTATGGTTATGGCTGCTATGGATATGGCTATGACTCCTTTAGATATGCCTATAGCTGCTATAGCTTCGGCTATGGCTGCTATGCCTTTGGCTATGGCTGTTATGGCAATGGCTATGTCTGCTATGGCTATGGTACATATACATATGGATATCGCTGCTATGGCGATGGCAATGGCTGCTATGGCTATGGCTATGGCTGCTATGTCTATGGCTATGGATGCTATGGCAATGACTATGGCTGCTTTGGCTATGGCTGAAGCTGCTATGGCTATGGCTATGGCTGCTATGACTATGGCTATGGATGCTTTGGCTATGGCTAAAGCTGCTATGGCTATGGCTATGTCTGCTATGGCTATGGCTATTGCTGCTATGGCTATGGCTATGGCAATGCTGCTATGGCTATGGCTATGGCTGCTATGGCTATGGCTATATCTGCTATGTCTACTATGACTATGGCTAAAGCTGATATGGCTATGGTTATGGCTGCTATGGATATGGCTATGACTCCTTTAGATATGCCTATAGCTGCTATAGCTTCGGCTATGGCTGCTATGCCTTTGGCTATGGCTGTTATGGCAATGGCTATGTCTGCTATGGCTATGGTACATATACATATGGATATCGCTGCTATGGCTATGGCGATGGCTGCTATGGCCATGGCTATGGCTGCTATGGCTATGGCTATGGATGCTATGGCAATGGCTATGGCTGCTTTGACTATGGCTGAAGCTGTTATGGCTATGGCTATGGCTGCCATGACTATGGCTATGGATGCTTTGGCTATGGCTATGGCTATGGCTATTGCTGCTATGGCTGTGGCTATGGCTATGACAATGGCTGCTATGGCTATGGCAATGGCTGCTATGTCTATGGTATAGATATGCCTATGGCTGCTACGGCTATGGCTGTAACTGCTATGGATATGGCATTGGCTACTGTGGCTATGTCTATGTCTATGGCTGCTATGGCTATGGCTATGGCTATGGCTGCTATGGATATAGCTGTGGCTGCTGCGGCTATGGCTGTTGCTATGGCTGCTATGGCTGTGGCTATGGTTACGGCTGCTGTGGCTATGCCATTGGCTATGGCTCGTATGGCTATGGCTATGGCTGCTATGGCTACGGCTGCTATGGCTATGCCTATGGCAGCTATAGCAATGGCTGCTATAGCTATGGCTATGGCTGCTAATGCTATGGCTATGGCTATGGCTCCAATGGATATGGCTATGGCTGCTATGGCTATGGCTATGGCTGCTAATGCTATGGCTACGGCTATGGCTGCTATGGCTATGGCTGCTATGGCTGCTCTGGCTATGACTATTGCTGCTATGGCTATGGCTATGGCTATGGCTATTGCTGCTATGGCTGTGGCTATGGCTATGGCTGCTATGGATACGGCTATGGCTGCTATGGCTATGGCTGCTATGGCTGCTCGGGCTATGACTATTGCTGCTATGGCTATGGCTATGGCTATGGCTATTGCTGCTATGGCTGTGGCTATGGCTATGACAATGGCTGCTATGGCTATGGCAATGGCTGCTATGTCTATGGTATAGATATGCCTATGGCTGCTACGGCTATGGCTATAACTGCTATGGCTATGGCATTGGCTACTGTGGCTATGTCTATGTCTATGGCTGCTATGGCTGTGGCTATGGCAACTGTGGCTATGGCTATGGCTATGGCTGCGATGGCTATGTCTATGGGTGCTGTAGCTATTGCGTCTATCTGCTATGGCTATGGCTACGGCTGCTATGTCTGTGGCTATGCGTGCTATGGCTATGGCTATGGCTGCTATGGCTATGGCTATGGCTGCGATGGCTACGGATATGGCTGCTATGGCTGTGGCTATTGCTGCTATGGCTATTGCTATGGCTCTTGCTATGGCTATGGCTATGGCTGCTATGGCTAGGGCTACGGCTGCTATGGCTATGGCTATGGCTGCTAATGCTATGGCTATGGCTATGGCTGCAATGGCTATGGCTATGGCTGCAAAGGCTCCACTGGCTATGACTATTACTGCTATGGCTATGGCTATGGCTATTGCTATTGCTGCTATGGCTATGACTATGGCTATGGCTATGCCTGCGATTGCTACGGCTATGGCTGCTATGGCTATGGCTATGGCTGCTATGACTATGGCTGCTATGGCTATGGCTATGGCTGCTATGACTATGTCTATGGATGCTATGGCTATGGCTGCTATAGCTATGGCTATGGCTGATATGGCTATGGCTATGGCTGCTATGACTATGGCTATGGCGATGGCTGCTATGGCTATGGCTATGGCTTCTATGGCTATGGCTATGGATGCTATGGCAGGGGCTATGGCTGCTTTGGCTATGGCTGAAGCTGCTATGGCTATGGCTGCGGCTGCTATGGCTATCGCTATTCGTGCTGTTGCTATGGCTATGACTGCTATGGCTATGGCTATGGCTTCTATGGCTGATATGCCTATGGCTATTGCTGCTATGGCTGCTATGGCTACTGCTATGGCTATGGCTATGGCTGCTATGTCTATGGCTGGTATAGCTACGCCAATGGCTGCTACGGCTATGGCTATAACTGCTATGGCCATGGCATTGGCTGCTGTGGCTATGGCTATGTCTATGGCTGCTATGGCTATGGCTATGTCTATGGCTGTTATGGATATAGCTATGGCTGCTATGGCTATGGCTATGGCTGCTATGGATATAGCTATGGCTGCTATGGCTATGGCTGTTGCTATAGCTATTACGACTGTGGCTATGGCTACGGCTGCTGTGGCTATCCCATTGGCTATGGCTCTTATGGCTATGGCTATGGCTGCTATGGCTACGGCTGCTATGGCTATGGCTATAACTGCTATGGCTATGGCATTGGCTGCTGTGGCTATGGCTATGGCTATGACAATGGCTGCTATGGCTATGGCTATGGCTGCTATGTCTATGGCTGGTATAGCTATGCCTATGGCTGCCACATCTATGGCTATAACTGCTATGGCTATGGCATTGGCTACTGTGGCTATGGCTATGTCTATGGCTGCTATGGTTATGGCTATGGCTATGGCTGCTATGGATATAACTATGCCTGCTATGGCTATGGCTATGGCTACGGCTGCTATGGCTATGGCTATGGCTGCAATGTCCATGGCAATGGCAGCTATGTCTATGGCTGGTGTAGCTATGCCTATGGCTGCTACGCCTATGGCTATAACTGCTATGGCTATGGCATTGGCTGCTGTGGCTATGGCTATGGCTATGACAATGGCTGCTATGGCTATGGCTATGGCTGCTGTGGCTATTGCTATTGCTGCTATGGCTATGGCTATGGGTATGGCAATGGCTGCGATGGTTACGGTAATGGCTGCTATGGCTATGGCTATGGCTGCTATGGCTATGGCTATGGCTACGGCTGCTATGGCTATGGGTATGCCTGCTATGGCTGCTCTGGCTATGGCTATTGCTGCTATGGCTATGGCTATGGCTATGGCTATTGCTGCTATGGCTGTGGCTATGGCTATGACAATGGCTGTTATGGCTATGGCAATGGCTGCTATGTCTATGGTATAGATATGCCTATGGCTGCTACGGCTATGCCTATAACTGCTATGGCTATGGCATTGGCTATTGTGGCTATGTCTATGTCTATGGCTGCTATGGCTATGGCTGTTGCTATGGCTGTTACGGCTGTGGCTATGGCTACGGCTGCTGTGGCTGTGCCATTGGCTATGGCTCGTATGGCCTTGGCTATGGCTGCTATGGCTACGGCTGCTATGGCTATGCCTATGGCAGCTATAGCAATGGCTGCTATAGCTATGGCTATGGCTGCTAATGCTATGGCTATGGCTATGGCTCCAATGGATATGGCTATGGCTGCTATGGCTATGGCTATGGCTGCTAATGCTATGGCTACGGCTATGGCTGCTATGGCTATGGCTGCTATGGCTGCTCTGGCTATGACTATTGCTGCTATGGCTATGGCTATGGCTATGGCTATTGCTGCTATGGCTGTGGCTATGGCTATGACAATGGATGCTATGCCTATGGCAATGGCTGCTATGTCTATGGTATAGATATGCCTATGGCTGCTACGGCTATGGCTATAACTGCTATGGCTATGGCATTGGCTACTGTGGCTATGTCCATGTCTATGGCTGCTATGGCTGTGGCTATGGCTACTGTGGCTATGGCTATGGCTATGGCTGCGATGGCTATGTCTATGGTTGCTGTAGCTATTGCGTCTATCTGCTATGGCTATGGCTACGGCTGCTATGGCTGTCGCTATGCGTGCTATGGCTATGGCTATGGCTGCTATGGCTATGGCTATGGCTGCGATGGCTACGGATATGGCTGCTATGGCTGTGGCTATTGCTGCTATGGCTATTGCTATGGCTCTTGCTATGGCTATGGCTATGGCTGCTATGGCTACGGCTATGGCTGCTATGGCTATGGCTATGGATGCTATGGCAATGGCTATGGCTGCTTTGGCTATGGCTAAAGCTGCTATGGCTATGGCTATGGCTATGGCTGCTATGACTATGGCTATGGATGCTTTGGCTATGGCTAAAGCTGCTATGGCTATGGCTATGTCTGCTATGGCTATGGCTATTGCTGCTATGGCTATGGCTATGGCAATGGCTGATATGGCAATGGCTATGGCTGCTATGGCTGTTGCTATGCGTCCTATGGCTATGGCTATGGCTGCTATGGCTATGGCTATATCTGCTATGTCTGTTATGACTATGGCTAAAGCTGCTATGGCTATGGTTATGGCTGCTATGTATATGGCTATGACTCCTTTAGATATGCCTATAGCTGCTATAGCTACGGCTATGGCTGCTATGCCTTTGGCTATGGCTGTTATGGCTATGGCTATGGCTGCAATGGCTACGGTACCTATACGTATGGTTATGGCTGCTATGCCTATGGCGATGGCTGCTATGGCTATGGCTATGGCTGCTATGGCTATGGCTATGGATGCTATGCCAATGGCTATGGCTGCTTTGGCTATGGCTGAAGCTGCTATGGCTATGGCTATGGCTGCTATGGCTACGGCTATGGCTGCTATGGCTATGGCTATGGATGCTATGGCAATGGCTATGGCTGCTTTGGCTGTGGCTAAAGCTGCTATGGCTATGGCTATGGCTGCAATGACTATGGCTATGGATGCTTTGGCTATGGCTAAAGCTGCTATGGCTATGGCTATGGCTGCTATGACTATGGCTATGGATGCTTTGGCTATGGCTAGAGCTGCTATGGCTATGGATATGTCTGCTATGGCTATGGCTATTGCTGCTATGGCTATGGCTATGGCAATGGCTGATATGGCTATGGCTATGGCTGCTATGGCTGCTGCTATGCGTCCTATGGCTATGGCTATGGCTGCTACGGCTATGGCTATATCTGCTATGTCTGCTATGACTATGGCTAAAGCTGATATGGCTATGGCTATGGCTGCAATGGATATGGCTATGACACCTTTAGATATGCCTATAGCTGCTATAGCTTCGGCTATGGCTGCTATGCCTTTGGCTATGGCTGTTATGGCAATGGCTATGGCTGCTATGGCTATGGTACCTGTACATATGGATATCGCTGCTATGGCCATGGCAATGGCTGCAATGGCTATGGCTATGGCTGCTATGGCTATGGCTATGGATGCTATGGCAATGACTATGGCTGCTTTGGCTATGGCTATGTCTGCTATGGCTATGGCCATGGCTGCTAATGCTATGGCTATGGCTATGGCTGCAACGGCTATGGCTATGGCTGCTATGGCTGCTCTGGCCATGACTATTAATGCTATGGCTATGGCAATGGCTATTGCTATTGCTGCTGTGGCTATGGCTATGGCTATGGCTATGCCTGCGATGGCTACGTCTATGGCTGCTATGGCTATGGCTATGGCTGCTATGACTATGGCTCTTGCTATGGCTGTTATGGCTGTGGCTATGGCTACGGCTGCTGCGGCTGTGCCATTGGCTATGGCTCGTATGGCTATGGCTATGACTGCTATGGCTACGGCTGCTATGGCTATGCCTATGGCAGCTATAGCAATGGCTGCTATAGCTATGTATATGGCTGCTAATGCTATGGCTATGGCTAAGGCTCCAATGGATATGGCTATGGCTATGCCGATGACTGCTATGGCTATGGCAATGGCTGCTATGTCTATGGTATAGATATGCCTATGGCTGCTCCGGCTATGGATATAACTGCTATGGCTATGGCATTGGCTACTGTGGCTATGTCTATGTCTATGGCTGCTATGGCTATGGCTATGGCTATGGCTGCTATGGATATAGCTATGGCTGCTATGGCTATGGCTTTTGCTATGGCTGATATGGCTGTGGCTATGGCTACGTCTGCTGCGGCTATGCCATTGGCTATGGCTCGTATGGCTATGGCTATGGCTGCTATGGCTACGGCTGCTATGGCTATGCCTATGGCAGCTATAGCAATGGCTGCTATAGCTATGGCTATGGCTGCTAATGCTATGGCTATGGCTATGGCTCCAATGGATATGGCTATGGCTGCTATGGTTATGGCTACGGCTGCTATGACTATGGCTATGGCTGCTATGGCTACGGCTATGGCTGCTATGGCTATGGCTTTTGCTATGGCTGATATGGCTAAGGCTATGACTGCTATGGCTATGGCTATGCCGATGACTGCTACGGCTATAGCTACGGCTGCCGTGGTTATGGCTATGAATGCTATGGCAATGGCTATGGCTGCTATAGCTATGGCAATGGCTGCTATGACTATGGCTATGGATGCTTTGGCTATGGCTAAAGCTGCTATGGCTATGGCTATGTCTGCTATGGCTATGGCTATTGCTGCTATGGCTATGGCTATGGCAATGGCTGATATAGCTATGGCTATGGCTGCTATGGCTGTTGCTATGCGTCGTATGGATATGGCTATGGCTGCTATGGCTATGGCTATATCTGCTATGTCTGCTATGACTATGGCTAAAGCTGCTATGGCTATGGTTATGGCTGCTATGGATATGGCTATGACTCCTTTAGATATGCCTGTAGCTGCTATAGCTACGGCTATGGCTGCGATGCCTTTGGTTATGGCTAAGGCTGCTATGGCTATGGTACCTATACATATGGCTATGGCTGCTATGGCTATGGCGATGGCTGCTATGGCTATGGCTATGGCTGCTATGGCTATGGCTATGGATGCTATGGCAATGGCTATGGCTGCTTTGGCTATGGCTGAAGCTGCTATGGCTATGGCTAAAGCTGCTATGGCTACGGTTATGGCTGCTCTGGATATGGCTATGATTCCTTTAGATATGCCTATTGCTGCTATAGCTACGGCTATGGCTGCTATGCCTTTGGTTATGGCTGTTATGGCTATGGCAATGGCTGCTATGGCTATGGTACATATACATATGGCAATGGCTGCTATGGCCATGGCAATGGCTGCTATGGCCATGGCTATGGCTGCTATGGCTATCGTAGTGGCTGCTATGGATATGGCTATGACTCCTTTTGATATGCCTATAGCTGCTATAGCTACGGCTATGGCTGCTATGCCATTGGCTATGGCTGTTATGGCTATGGCTATGGCTGCTATGGCTATGGCTATGGCAATGGATATGGCTAGGTCTGCGATGGCTACGGCTATGGCTGCTATGGCTATGGCTATGGCTGCTATGGATATAGCTATGGCTGCTATGTCTATGGCTATGGCTATGGCTGCTATGGCTGTGGCTATTGCTATGGCTACTGTGGGTATGGCATTGGCTATGTCTCGTATGGCTATGGCTATGGCTGCTATGGCTGCTATGCCTATGGCTATTGCTGCTATGGCTACTGCTATGGCTATTGTTATGGCTGCTCTGGCTATGAATATTGCTGCTATATCTATTGCTATGGCTATGGCAATTGCTGCTATGGCTGTGGCTATGGCTATGACAATGGCTGCTATGGCTATCCAATGGCTGCTATGTCTATGTTATAGCTATGCCTATGGCTGCTACGGCTATGGCTATAACTGCTATGGCTATGGCATTGGCTACTGTGGCTATGGCTATGTCCATGGCTGCTATGGCTATGGCTTTGGCTATGGCTGCTATGGATATAGCTATGGCTGCTATGGCTATGGGTGTTGCTATGGCTGTTATGGCTGTGGCTATGGCTACGGCTGCTGTGGCTATGCCATTGGCTATGGCTCGTATGGCTATGGCTATGGCTGCTATGGCTACGGCTGCTGTGGCTATGCCTATGGCTGCTATGGCAATGGCTGCTATAGCTATGGCTATGGAAGCTAATGCTTTGGCTACGGCTATGGCTCCAATGGATATGGCTATGGCTGCTATGGTTATGGCTACGGCTGCTATGGCTATGGCTATGGCTGCTATGGCTACGGCTATGGCTGCTATGGCTATGGCTATGGCTGTTTCGGCTATGGCTGCTATAGCTATGGCTATGGCTGATATGGCTAAGGCTATGACTGCTATGGCTATAGCTATGCCGATGAGTGCTATGGCTATGGCTACGGCTGCCGTGGTTATGGCTATGAATGCTATGGCTATGGCTATGGCTGCTATGGCCATGGCAATGGCTGCTATGTCCATGGCTATTGCTGCTATGGCTATGGTTATGGCTGCTATGGATATGGCTATGACTCCTTTAGATATGCCTATAGCTGCTATAGCTACGGCTATGGCTGCTAGGCCTTTGGCTATGGCTGTTATGGTTATGGCTATGGCTGCTATGGCTATGGCTATGGCTGCTATGGCTGCTATGCCTATGGCTATTGCTGATATGACTATGGCTGGTATAGCTATGCCTATGGCTGCTGCGGCTATGGCTATAACTGCTATGGCTATGGAATCGGCTAATGTGGCTATGGCTACGTCTATGGCTGCTATGGCTATAGCTATTGCTTCTATGGCTCTGTCTATGGGTATGGCTGCTATGGCTATGTCTATGGCTGCTATGGCTATGGCTACGGCTGCTATTGCTATGGCTGCGGCTACTATGGCTAATGCTATGCGTGCTATTGTTATGGCTATGGCTGCGGCTGCTATGGCTAATGCTATGCGTGCTATTGCTATGGCTATGGCTGCTATGGCTATGGCTATGGCTGCTATGGCTGCTATGGCTATGGCTATTGCTGCTATGGCTACTGCTATGGCTATGGCTATGGCTATGGCTGCTAGGGCTGCTATGGCTATGACTATTGCTGCTATGGCTACGGCTATGGCTATGACTATGTCTGCTATGGCTATGGCTATGGCTGCTATATCTGTGGCTGGTATAGCTATGCCTATGGCTGCTACGGCTATGGCTATAACTGCTATGGCTATGGCATTGGCTGCAATGGCTATGGCTATGGCTATGGCTGCTATGGCTATGTCTAGGCTGCTATAGCTATCGCTATGCGTGCTATTGCTATGGCTATGTCTCCGATGGCTATGCCCATGGCTGCTACGACTGTGGCTATTGCTGCTGTGGATATAGCTATGGCTCCTATGGCTATGGCTATGGCTGCTACGTCTATGGCTGGTATAGCTATCCGTATGGCTGCTACGGCTATGGCTATAACTGCTATGGCTATGGCATTGGCTGCTGTGGCTATGGCTATGGCTATGACAATGGCTGCTATGGCTATGGCTATGGCTGCTGTGGCTATTGCTATTGCTGCTATGGCTATGGCTATGGCTACGGCTGCTATGGCTATGGGTATGCCTGCTATGGCTGCTCTGGCTATGGCTATTGCTGCTATGGCTATGGCTATGGCTATGGCTATTGCTGCTATGGCTGTGGCTATGGCTATGACAATGGCTGTTATGGCTATGGCAATGGCTGCTATGTCTATGGTATAGATATGCCTATGGCTGCTACGGCTATGCCTATAACTGCTATGGCTATGGCATTGGCTATTGTGGCTATGTCTATGTCTATGGCTGCTATGGCTATGGCTGTTGCTATGGCTGTTACGGCTGCGGCTATGGCTACGGCTGCTGTGGCTGTGCCATTGGCTATGGCTCGTATGGCCTTGGCTATGGCTGCTATGGCTACGGCTGGTATGGCTATGGCTATGGCTGCTATGGCTACGGCTATGGCTGCTATGGCTATGGCTATGGCTGCTTTGGCTACGGCTGCTATAGCTATGGCTATGGTTGGTATGGCTTAGGCTATGACTGCTATGGCTAAGGCTATGCCGATGACTGCTGTGGCTATGGCTATGGCTGCTATGGTTATGGCTATGGATGCTATGGCAATGGCTATGGCTGCTATGGCTATGGCTATGGCTGCTATGGCTGCTCTGGCCATGACTATTACTGCTATGGCTATGGCAATGGCTATTGCTATTGCTGCTATGGCTATGGCTACGGCTATGGCTATGCCTGCGATGGCTACGGCTATGGCTGCTATGGCTATGGCTATGGCTGCTATGACTATGGCTTTTGTTATGGCTGTTATGGCTGTGGCTATGGCTACGGCTGCTGCGGCTATGCCATTGGCTATGGCTCGTATGGCTATGGCTATGGCTGCTATGGCTACGGCTGCTATGGCTGTGCCTATGGCAGCTATAGCATTGGCTGCTATAGCTATGGCTATGGCTGCTAATGCTATGGCTATGGCTAAGGCTCCAATGGATATGGCTATGGCCGCTATGGCTATGGCTATGGCTGCTTTGACTATGGCTGCTATAGCTATGGCTATGGCTGATATGGCTAAGGCTATGACTGCTATGGCTATGGCTATGCCGATGCCTGCTATGGCTATGGCAATGGCTGCTATGTCTATGGTATAGATATGCCTATGGCTGCTCCGGCTATGGCTATAACTGCTATGGCTATGGCATTGGCTACTGTGGCTATGTCTATGTCTATGGCTGCTATGGCTATGGCTATGGCTATGGCTGCTATGGTTATGGCTATGGATGCTATGGCAATGGCTATGGCTGCTTTGGCTATGGCTGAAGCTGCTATGGCTATGGCGATGGCTGCTATGGCTACGGCTATGGCTGCTATGGCTATGGCTATGGATGCTATGGCTATGGCTATTGCTGCAATGGCTATGGCTATGGCTATGGCTGATATGGCTATGGGTATGGCTGCTATGGCTATGGCTACTATAGCTATCGCTATGGCTGCTATGGCTATGGCTATGGCTGCTTCGGCTATGGCTATGGCTATGGCTATTGCTGCTATGGCTGTGGCTATGGCTATGACAATGGCTGTTATGGCTATGGCAATGGCTGCTATGTCTATGGTATAGATATGCCTATGGCTGCTACGGCTATGGCTATAACTGCTATGGCTATGGCATTGGCTATTGTGGCTATGTCTATGTCTATGGCTGCTATGGCTATGGCTATGGATATGGCTGCTATGGATATAGCTACGGCTGCTATGGCTATGGCTGTTGCTATGGCTGTTACGGCTGTGGCTATGGCTACGGCTGCTGTGGCTATGCCATTGGCTATGGCTCGTATGGCTATGGCTATGGCTGCTATAGCTACGGCTGCTATGGCTATAGCTATGGCTGCTATGGCTACGGCTATGGCTGCTATGGGTCTGGCTATGGCTGCTTTGGCTATGGCTGCTATAGCTATGGCTATGGCTGATATGGCTATGGCTATAGCTGCTATGGCTATGGCTATGGGTACTTTGGCTATGGCTATGGCTGATATGGCTATGGCTATGGCTGCTATGGCTACGGCTGCTATGGCTATGGCTACGGCTGCTATGGTTACGGCTATGGCTGCTATGGTTATGGCTATGGCTGCTTTGGCTATGGCTGCTATAGCTATGGCTATGGCTGATATGGCTATGGCTATAGCTGCTATGGCTATGGCTATGGGTACTTTGGCTATGGCAATGGCTGATATGGCTATGGCTATGGCTGCTATGGCTATAGCTACGGCTGCTATGGCTGTCGCTATGCGTGCTAAGGCTATGACTATGGCTGCTATGGCTATGGCTATGGCTGCTATGGCTGCTATGGCTATTGCTATTGCTGCTATGGCTATGGCTATTGCTATGGCTATGCCTGCGATGGCTACGGCTATGGCTGCTATGGCCATGGCAATGGCTGCTATGGCCATGGCTATGGCTGCTATGGCTATGGTTATGGCTGCTACGGCTATGGTTATGGCTGCTATGGATATGGCTATGAGTATTGCTGCTATGGCTATGGCTATGGCTATGGCTATTGCTGCTATGGCTGTGGCTATGGTTATGACAATGGCTGCTATGGCTATGGCAATGGCTGCTATGTCTATGGTATAGATATGCCTATGACTGCTACGGCTATGGCTATAACTGCTAGGGCTATGGCATTGGCTAATGTGGCTATGTCTATGTCTATGGCTGCTATGGCTATGGCTATGGCTATGGCTGCTATGGATATAGCTATGGCCGCTATGGCTATGGCTGCTGCTATGGCTGCCACGGCTGTGGCTATGGCTACGGCTGCTATGGCTATGGCTATGGCTGCTATGGCTACGGCTATGGCTGCTATGGCTATGGCTATGGCTATGGCTATGGCTATGGCTGCGATGGCTAGGGCTATGGCTGCTATGGCTATGGCTATGGCTGCTATGGCTATGGCTATGGCTGATATGGCTGTATGGCTATTGCGACTGCTGCTATGGCTATGGCAATGGCTATGACTATGGCTGCGATGGCTACGGCTATGGATGCTATGGCTATGGCTATGGCTATGGCTATGGCTATGGCTGCGATGGCTACGGCTATGGCTGTTATGGCTATGGCTATGTCTGCTATGGATATGGCTATTGCTGCAATGGCTATGGCTATGGCTATGGCTGATATGGCTATGGGTATGGCTGCTATGGCTATGGCTACTATAGCTATCGCTATGGCTGCTATGGCTATGGCTATGGCTGCTTCGGCTATGGCTGCTATAGCTATGGCTATGGCCGATATGGCTATGGCTATGACTGCTATGGCTATGGCTATGCCGATGACTGCTATGGCTATGGCTATGGCTGCTATGGTTGTGGCTATGGCTGCTATGGCTATGGCTGCGGCTGCTATGGTTATCGCTATGCGTGCTATTGCTATGGCTATGGCTGCTATGTCTATGGCTGGTATAGGTATGCCTATGGCTGCTATGACTATGGCTACGGCTGCTAGGGCTGCTATGGCGATGACTATTGCTGCTATGGCTGTGGCTATGGCTATGACTATGGCTGCTATGGCTATGGCTACTATAGCTATGGCTATGGCTGCTATTGCTATGACTATGGCTGCTTTGGCTATGGCTATGTCTGCTATGGCTGTGGCTATGGCTATGGCTGCTATAGCTATGGCTATGGCTGCTTTGGCTATGGCTGCTATGGCTATGGCTATGGCTGATATGGCTATGGTACCTATACATATGGCTATGGCTGCTATGGTTATGGCTATGGATGCTATGGCAATGGCTATGGCTGCTATGGCTATGGCTATGGCTGCTATGGCTGCTCTGGCCATGACTATTACTGCTATGGCTATGGCAATGGCTATTGCTATTGCTGCTATGGCTATGGCTACGGCTATGGCTATGCCTGCGATGGCTACGGCTATGGCTGCTATGGCTATGGCTATGGCTGCTATGACTATGGCTTTTGTTATGGCTGTTATGGCTGTGGCTATGGCTACGGCTGCTGCGGCTATGCCATTGGCTATGGCTCGTATGGCTATGGCTATGGCTGCTATGGCTACGGCTGCTATGGCTGTGCCTATGGCAGCTATAGCATTGGCTGCTATAGCTATGGCTATGGCTGCTAATGCTATGGCTGTGGCTAAGGCTCCAATGGATATGGCTATGGCCGCTATGGCTATGGCTATGGCTGCTTTGACTATGGCTGCTATAGCTATGGCTATGGCTGATATGGCTAAGGCTATGACTGCTATGGCTATGGCTATGCCGATGCCTGCTATGGCTATGGCAATGGCTGCTATGTCTATGGTATAGATATGCCTATGGCTGCTCCGGCTATGGCTATAACTGCTATGGCTATGGCATTGGCTACTGTGGCTATGTCTATGTCTATGGCTGCTATGGCTATGGCTGCTATGGATGCTCTGGCTATGACTATTGCTGCTATGGCTATAGCTATGGCTATGGTTATTGCTGCTATGGCTGTGGCTATGAGTATGACAATGGCTGCTATGGCTATGGCAATGGCTGCTATGTCTATGGTATAGATATGCCTATGGCTGCTACGGCTATGGCTATAACTGCTATGGCTATGGCATTGGCTACTGTGGCTATGTCTATGTCTATGGCTGCTATGGCTGTGGCTATGGCTACTGTGGCTATGGCTATGGCTATGGCTGCGATGGCTATGTCTATGGTTGCTGTGGCTATTGCGTCTATCTGCTATGGCTATGGCTGCGGCTGCTATGGCTGTCGCTATGCGTGCTATGGCTATGGCTATGGCTGCTATGGCTACGGCTATGGCTGCTATGGCTATGGCTATGGTTGCTTTGGCTATGGCTAAAGCTGCTATGCCTATGGCAATGGCTGATATGGCAATGGCTATGGCTGCTATGGCTGTTGCTATGCGTCCTATGGCTATGGCTATGGCTGCTATGGCTTTGGCTATGGCTGCTATGGCTATGGCTCTGCCTATGGCTGCAATGGCTATGGCTATGTCTATGGCTGCAATGGCTATGGCTAAGTGTGTGGCTGCTTTGGATATAGCTATGGCTGCTATGGCTATGGCTATGGCTACGGCTATGGCTGCTATGGCCGCCATGGCTATGGCTATGGCTGCTATGGCTATGGCTATGGCTGCGGCTGCTGTTACTATGGTTAAGGCTGCTATGGCTATGCCTATGTCTGTGGCTGCTATGGATATAGCTATGGCTGCTATGTCTATCGCTATGGCTATGACTGCTATGGCTATGGCTGTGGCTAAGGCTACTATGGCTATTGCTATGGCTGTGGCTGCTACGGCTATGACTATGACTGCCATGGCTATTGCTATGGCTATGGCTTCTATGGCTATGGCTACTATGGCTCTGGATACGGCTGCTACGGCTATGACTGTGGCAATGGCTATAGCTGCTATGGCTATTGCTATGGCTGCTAAGGCTATGCCTTAATAGCTGTGGCTTGTATGGATATCGCTATGGCTATGACTGCTATGGTTATGGCTATTGCTGCTATAGCTATGGCTATGGCTACGGCTGCTATGGCTATGGCTATAGCTGCTATGGCTATCGGTATGGCTATGACTGCTACGGTCATGGCTACGGCTGCTATGGCTGTGGCTATGGCTATAGCTGCTCTAGCTGCTGGTATGTCTACTATGACCATGTCTATGGCTGCTATGGCTATGGCTGCTATGGCTCTGGCTATGGCTATGGCTATGCCTATGGCTGTTATGGCTATGGCAATGGCAGCTATGGCTTTGGCTTTGTCTAGGGCTATGGCTGCTATGGCCGCCATGGCTATGTCTGTGGCTGCTATGGCTACGGCTATGGCTATGGCTGCTATGGCTATGGCTACGTCTATGGCTGGTATGGCTATGGCTATGGCTATGGCTGCTATGGCTTTGGCTATGGCTGCTATGGCTGTGGCTATGGCTGTGGCTATGGCTATGGCTGCTAAGGCTATGGCTATGGCTGCTAAGGCTATGGCTATGTCTAAGGCTGCTATGGCTATGGCTATGGCTATGTCTGCTATGGCTATGGCTATGGCTAAGGCTGCTATGGCAATGGCTATGGCTGCTTTGGCTATGGCTATGGCTGCGGCTGCTATGGCTATGGCTGCTATGGCTATGGCTATGGCTATGGCTGTTATGGCTGTGTTAATGGTTAAGGCTGCTATGGCTATGGCTATGTCTGCTATGGCTATGGCTATGGCTGCTATGGCTATGTCTATGTCTGCTATGGCTATGGCTATGGCTACGGGTATGGCTGCTATGGCTATGGCTATGGCTGCTATGGCTATGGCTATGGCTGCTATGGCTATGGCTATGGCTGCTATGGCTGTATGGCTATTGCGATTGCTGCTATGGCTATGGCTATGGCTATGACTATGCCTGCGATGGCTACGGCTATGGCTGCTATGGCTATGGCTATGGCTATGGCTATGGCTATGGCTGCGATGGCTACGGCTATGGCTGCTATGGCTATGGCTATGTCTGCTATGGCTATGGCTATTGCTGCAATGGCTATGGCTATGGCTATGGCTGATATGGCTATGGGTATGGCTGCTATGGCTATGGCTACTATAGCTATGGCTATGGCTGCTATGACTATGGCTATGGCTGCTTCGGCTATGGCTGCTATAGCTATGGCTATGGCCGATATGGCTATGGCTATGACTGCTATGGCTATGGCTATGCCGATGACTGCTATGGCTATGGCTATGGCTGCTATGGTTGTAGCTATGGCTGCTATGGCTATGGCTGCGGCTGCTATGGTTATCGCTATGCGTGCTATTGCTATGGCTATGGCTGCTATGTCTATGGCTGGTATAGGTATGCCTATGGCTGCTATGGCTATGGCTACGGCTGCTAGGGCTGCTATGGCGATGACTATTGCTGCTATGGCTGTGGCTATGGCTATGACTATGGCTGCTATGGCTATGGCTACTATAGCTATGGCTATGGCTGCTATTGCTATGACTAAGGCTGCTTTGGCTATGGCTATGTCTGCTATGGCTGTGGCTATGGCTATGGCTGCTATAGCTATGGCTATGGCTGCTTTGGCTATGGCTGCTATGGCTATGGCTATGGCTGATATGGCTATGGTACCTATACATATGGCTATGGCTGCTATGGCCATGGCAATGGCTGCTATGTCCATGGCTATGGCTGCTATGGCTATGGTTATGGCTGCTATGGATATGGCTATGACTCCTTTAGATATGCCTATAGCTGCTATAGCTACGGCTATGGCTGCTAGGCCTTTGGCTATGGCTGTTATGGTTATGGCTATGGCTGCTATGGCTATGGCTATGGCTGCTATGGCTGCTATGCCTATGGCTATTGCTGCTATGACTATGGCTGGTATAGCTATGCCTATGGCTGCTGCGGCTATGGCTATAACTGCTATGGCTATGGAATCGGCTAATGTGGCTATGGCTACGTCTATGGCTGCTATGGCTATAGCTATTGCTTCTATGGCTCTGTCTATGGGTATGGCTGCTATGGCTATGGCTATGGCTGCTATGGCTATGGCTACGGCTGCTATTGCTATGGCTGCGGCTGCTATGGCTAATGCTATGCGTGCTATTGTTATGGCTATGGCTGCGGCTGCTATGGCTAATGCTATGCGTGCTATTGCTATGGCTATGGCTGCTATGGCTAAGGCTATGGCTGCTATGGCTGCTATGGCTATGGCTATTGCTGCTATGGCTACTGCTATGGCTATGGCTATGGCTATGGCTGCTAGGGCTGCTATGGCTATGACTATTGCTGCTATGGCTACGGCTATGGCTATGACTATGTCTGCTATGGCTATTGCTATGGCTGCTATGTCTGTGGCTGGTATAGCTATGCCTATGGCTGCTACGGCTTTGGCTATAACTGCTATGGCTATGGCATTGGCTGCAGTGGCTATGGCTATGGCTATGGCTGCTATGGCTATGTCTAGGCTGCTATAGCTATCGCTATGCGTGCTATTGCTATGGCTATGTCTCCGATGGCTATGCCCATGGCTGCTACGGCTGTGGCTATTGCTGCTGTGGATATAGCTATGGCTCCTATGGCTATGGCTATGGCTGCTACGTCTATGGCTGGTATAGCTATCCGTATGGCTGCTACGGCTATGGCTATAACTGCTATGGCTATGGCATTGGCTGCTGTGGCTATGGCTATGGCTATGACAATGGCTGCTATGGCTATGGCTATGGCTGCTATGTCTATGGCTGGTATAGCTATGCCTATGGCTGCTACGGCTATGGCTATAACTGCTATGGCTATGGCATTGGCTACTGTGGCTATGGCTATGTCTATGGCTGCTATGGCTATGGCTATGACTATGGCTGCTATGGATATATCTATGGCTGCTATGGCTATGGCTATGTCTATGGCTGCTATGGATATAGCTGTGGCTGATATGTCTATGGCTATGGCCATGGCTGCTATGGCTCTGGCTATGGCTGCTTTGGCTATGGCTGCTATAGCTATGGCTATGGCTGATATGGCTATGGCGATAGCTGCTATGGCTATGGCTATGGATGCTTTGGCTATGGCTTTGGCTGATATGGCTATGGCTATGGCTGCTATGGCTATGGCTACGGCTGCTATGGCTGTCGCTATGCGTGCTATGGCTATGACTATGGCTGCTATGGCTATGGCTATGGCTGCTATGGCTGTGGCTATGGCTACTGTGGCTATGGCTATGGCTATGGCTGCGATGGCTATGTCTATGGTTGCTGTGGCTATTGCGTCTATCTGCTATGGCTATGGCTGCGGCTGCTATGGCTGTCGCTATGCGTGCTATGGCTATGGCTATGGCTGCTATGGCTACGGCTATGGCTGCTATGGCTATGGCTATGGTTGCTTTGGCTATGGCTAAAGCTGCTATGCCTATGGCAATGGCTGATATGGCAATGGCTATGGCTGCTATGGCTGTTGCTATGCGTCCTATGGCTATGGCTATGGCTGCTATGGCTTTGGCTATGGCTGCTATGGCTATGGCTCTGCCTATGGCTGCAATGGCTATGGCTATGTCTATGGCTGCAATGGCTATGGCTAAGTGTGTGGCTGCTTTGGATATAGCTATGGCTGCTATGGCTATGGCTATGGCTACGGCTATGGCTGCTATGGCCGCCATGGCTATGGCTATGGCTGCTATGGCTATGGCTATGGCTGCGGCTGCTGTTACTATGGTTAAGGCTGCTATGGCTATGCCTATGTCTGTGGCTGCTATGGATATAGCTATGGCTGCTATGTCTATCGCTATGGCTATGACTGCTATGGCTATGGCTGTGGCTAAGGCTACTATGGCTATTGCTATGGCTGTGGCTGCTACGGCTATGACTATGACTGCCATGGCTATTGCTATGGCTATGGCTTCTATGGCTATGGCTACTATGGCTCTGGATACGGCTGCTACGGCTATGACTGTGGCAATGGCTATAGCTGCTATGGCTATTGCTATGGCTGCTAAGGCTATGCCTTAATAGCTGTGGCTTGTATGGATATCGCTATGGCTATGACTGCTATGGTTATGGCTATTGCTGCTATAGCTATGGCTATGGCTACGGCTGCTATGGCTATGGCTATAGCTGCTATGGCTATCGGTATGGCTATGACTGCTACGGTCATGGCTACGGCTGCTATGGCTGTGGCTATGGCTATAGCTGCTCTAGCTGCTGGTATGTCTACTATGACCATGTCTATGGCTGCTATGGCTATGGCTGCTATGGCTCTGGCTATGGCTATGGCTATGCCTATGGCTGTTATGGCTATGGCAATGGCAGCTATGGCTTTGGCTTTGTCTAGGGCTATGGCTGCTATGGCCGCCATGGCTATGTCTGTGGCTGCTATGGCTACGGCTATGGCTATGGCTGCTATGGCTATGGCTACGTCTATGGCTGGTATGGCTATGGCTATGGCTATGTTTGCTATGGCTACGGCTGCTATGGCTATGGCTATGGCTGCTATGGCTATGACTATGGCAATGGCTGCTATGGCTATGGCTATGGTTGCTATGGATATGGCTATGGCTGCTATGGCTATAGATATCTCTGCTATGGCTATGGCTATGGCTGCTAAGGCTATGGATATGGCTGCGGCTGCTGCGGCTCTGGCACTGGCTGCTATGGCTATGGCTATGGCTGCTATGGCTAAGCCTATGGCTGCTACGGCTGTGGCTATGGTTGCTATGGCTATGGCTATGGCTATGGCTGCTATGGCTATGGCTATGGCTAAGGCTGCTATGGCTATGGCAATGGCTATGGCTATGTCTGTGGCTGCTATGGACATAGCTATGGCTGCTATGGCTATGGCTATTGCTACTGTTGCTATGGCTATGGCTACAGCTGCTGTGGCTCTAGCTCTGGCTACTATGCCTATGGCTATGGCTGCTATGTCTATGGCTATAGCTGCTATGGCTGTGGCAATGGCTGCTATGGCTATGGCTATGGTTGCTATGGTTATGGCTATGGCTATTGTATGGCTATGGTTGCTATGGCTATGGCTATGCCTGCTATGGCTATGGCTATGGCTAAGGCTGCTATGGCTATGGCTATGGCTATGGCTGCTATGGCTTTGGCTATGGCTGCTATGGCTGTGGCTATGGCTGTGGCTATGGCTATGGCTGCTAAGGCTATGGCTATGGCTGCTAAGGCTATGGCTATGTCTAAGGCTGCTATGGCTATGGCTATGGCTATGTCTGCTATGGCTATGGCTATGGCTAAGGCTGCTATGGCAATGGCTATGGCTGCTTTGGCTATGGCTATGGCTGCGGCTGCTATGGCTATGGCTGCTATGGCTATGGCTATGGCTATGGCTGTTATGGCTGTGTTAATGGTTAAGGCTGCTATGGCTATGGCTATGTCTGCTATGGCTATGGCTATGGCTGCTATGGCTATGTCTATGTCTGCTATGGCTATGGCTATGGCTACGGGTATGGCTGCTATGGCTATGGCTATGGCTGCTATGGCTATGGCTATGGCTGCTATGGCTATGGCTATGGCTGCTATGGCTGTATGGCTATTGCGATTGCTGCTATGGCTATGGCTATGGCTATGACTATGCCTGCGATGGCTACGGCTATGGCTGCTATGGCTATGGCTATGGCTATGGCTATGGCTATGGCTGCGATGGCTACGGCTATGGCTGCTATGGCTATGGCTATGTCTGCTATGGCTATGGCTATTGCTGCAATGGCTATGGCTATGGCTATGGCTGATATGGCTATGGGTATGGCTGCTATGGCTATGGCTACTATAGCTATGGCTATGGCTGCTATGACTATGGCTATGGCTGCTTCGGCTATGGCTGCTATAGCTATGGCTATGGCCGATATGGCTATGGCTATGACTGCTATGGCTATGGCTATGCCGATGACTGCTATGGCTATGGCTATGGCTGCTATGGTTGTAGCTATGGCTGCTATGGCTATGGCTGCGGCTGCTATGGTTATCGCTATGCGTGCTATTGCTATGGCTATGGCTGCTATGTCTATGGCTGGTATAGGTATGCCTATGGCTGCTATGGCTATGGCTACGGCTGCTAGGGCTGCTATGGCGATGACTATTGCTGCTATGGCTGTGGCTATGGCTATGACTATGGCTGCTATGGCTATGGCTACTATAGCTATGGCTATGGCTGCTATTGCTATGACTAAGGCTGCTTTGGCTATGGCTATGTCTGCTATGGCTGTGGCTATGGCTATGGCTGCTATAGCTATGGCTATGGCTGCTTTGGCTATGGCTGCTATGGCTATGGCTATGGCTGATATGGCTATGGTACCTATACATATGGCTATGGCTGCTATGGCCATGGCAATGGCTGCTATGTCCATGGCTATGGCTGCTATGGCTATGGTTATGGCTGCTATGGATATGGCTATGACTCCTTTAGATATGCCTATAGCTGCTATAGCTACGGCTATGGCTGCTAGGCCTTTGGCTATGGCTGTTATGGTTATGGCTATGGCTGCTATGGCTATGGCTATGGCTGCTATGGCTGCTATGCCTATGGCTATTGCTGCTATGACTATGGCTGGTATAGCTATGCCTATGGCTGCTGCGGCTATGGCTATAACTGCTATGGCTATGGAATCGGCTAATGTGGCTATGGCTACGTCTATGGCTGCTATGGCTATAGCTATTGCTTCTATGGCTCTGTCTATGGGTATGGCTGCTATGGCTATGGCTATGGCTGCTATGGCTATGGCTACGGCTGCTATTGCTATGGCTGCGGCTGCTATGGCTAATGCTATGCGTGCTATTGTTATGGCTATGGCTGCGGCTGCTATGGCTAATGCTATGCGTGCTATTGCTATGGCTATGGCTGCTATGGCTAAGGCTATGGCTGCTATGGCTGCTATGGCTATGGCTATTGCTGCTATGGCTACTGCTATGGCTATGGCTATGGCTATGGCTGCTAGGGCTGCTATGGCTATGACTATTGCTGCTATGGCTACGGCTATGGCTATGACTATGTCTGCTATGGCTATTGCTATGGCTGCTATGTCTGTGGCTGGTATAGCTATGCCTATGGCTGCTACGGCTTTGGCTATAACTGCTATGGCTATGGCATTGGCTGCAGTGGCTATGGCTATGGCTATGGCTGCTATGGCTATGTCTAGGCTGCTATAGCTATCGCTATGCGTGCTATTGCTATGGCTATGTCTCCGATGGCTATGCCCATGGCTGCTACGGCTGTGGCTATTGCTGCTGTGGATATAGCTATGGCTCCTATGGCTATGGCTATGGCTGCTACGTCTATGGCTGGTATAGCTATCCGTATGGCTGCTACGGCTATGGCTATAACTGCTATGGCTATGGCATTGGCTGCTGTGGCTATGGCTATGGCTATGACAATGGCTGCTATGGCTATGGCTATGGCTGCTATGTCTATGGCTGGTATAGCTATGCCTATGGCTGCTACGGCTATGGCTATAACTGCTATGGCTATGGCATTGGCTACTGTGGCTATGGCTATGTCTATGGCTGCTATGGCTATGGCTATGACTATGGCTGCTATGGATATATCTATGGCTGCTATGGCTATGGCTATGTCTATGGCTGCTATGGATATAGCTGTGGCTGATATGTCTATGGCTATGGCCATGGCTGCTATGGCTCTGGCTATGGCTGCTTTGGCTATGGCTGCTATAGCTATGGCTATGGCTGATATGGCTATGGCGATAGCTGCTATGGCTATGGCTATGGATGCTTTGGCTATGGCTTTGGCTGATATGGCTATGGCTATGGCTGCTATGGCTATGGCTACGGCTGCTATGGCTGTCGCTATGCGTGCTATGGCTATGACTATGGCTGCTATGGCTATGGCTATGGCTGCTATGGCTGCTATGGCTGTGGCTGTTGCTGCTAAGGCTATGGCTATGTCTATGGCTGCTATGGCTATGGCTATGTCTATGGCTGCTATGGATATAGCTATGGCTGATATGTCTATGGCTATGGCCATGGCTGCTATGGCTATGACAATGGCTGCTATGGCTATGGCAATGGCTGCTATGTCTATGGTATAGATATGCCTATGGCTGCTACGGCTATGGCTATGGCTGCTAATGCTATGGCTATGGCTATGGCTCCAATGGATATGGCTATGGCAGCTATGGTTATGGCTACGGCTGCTATGGCTATGGCTATGGCTGCTATGGATACGGCTATGGCTGCTATGGCTATGGCTGCTATGGCTGCTCGGGCTATGACTATTGCTGCTATGGCTATGGCTATGGCTATGGCTATTGCTGCTATGGCTGTGGCTATGGCTATGACAATGGCTGCTATGGCTATGGCAATGGCTGCTATGTCTATGGTATAGATATGCCTATGGCTGCTACGGCTATGGCTATAACTGCTATGGCTATGGCATTGGCTACTGTGGCTATGTCTATGTCTATGGCTGCTATGGCTGTGGCTATGGCAACTGTGGCTATGGCTATGGCTATGGCTGCGATGGCTATGTCTATGGGTGCTGTAGCTATTGCGTCTATCTGCTATGGCTATGGCTACGGCTGCTATGTCTGTGGCTATGCGTGCTATGGCTATGGCTATGGCTGCTATGGCTATGGCTATGGCTGCGATGGCTACGGATATGGCTGCAATGGCTATGGCTATGACTATGGCTGCTATGGCTACGGCTATGTCTACTATGACCATGCCTGTGGCTGCTATGGCTATGGCTGCTATGGCTATGGCGATGGCTGCTATGGCTATGGCTATGGCTATGGCTGCTATGGCTATGGCTATGCCTATGGCTGCTATGGCTATGGTTATGGCTGCTATGGCTGTGGCTATGGCTATGGCTACTAAGGCTATGGCTATGTCTAAGGCTGCTATGGCTATGGCTACGGCTGTGGCTTCTATGGCTATGGCTACTATGGCTCTGGATACGGCTGCTATGGCTATGGATATGGCTGCTATGGCTATGGTTATGGCTATGTCTGCTGTGGCTATAGATGTGACTGCTATGGTTATGGCTATGGCTACCGCTATGGCTGCTATGGCCGCCATGGCTATAGCCATGGCAGCTATGGCTATGGCTATGCCTGCGGCTGCTATGGCTATGGCTGCTATGGCTGTGGCTATGCCTATGGCTGCTATAGACGCCATGGCTATGTCTATGGCTGCTATGGTTAGGGCTATGGCTACGGCTATGGCTGCTATGGCCGCCATGGCTGTGGCAATGGCTGCTATGGCTATGGCTATGGCTGCGGCTGCTATGGCTATGGCTACTATGGCTATGGCTACGGCTGCTATGGCTATGACTATGGCTATGGCTGCTATGGCTATGGCTATGTCTATGGCTGGTATGGCTATGGCTATGGCTATGTTTGCTATGGCTACGGCTGCTATGGCTATGGCTATGGCTACTATGGCTATGACTATGGCTATGGCTGCTATGGCTATGGCTATGTCTATGGCTGGTATGGCTACGGCTATGGCTGTGTTTGCTATGGCTATGGCTGCTACGCCTATGGCTATGGCTATGGCTACTATGGCTATGGATACGGCTGCCATGGCTATGTCTTTGGCTATGGCTATAGCTGCTATGGCTATTGCTATGGCAGCTATGGCTAAGCCTTTTATAGCTATGGCTTCTATGGCTATCGCTATAGCTATAACTGCTATGGCTATGGCTATGGCTGCTGTGGTTATGGCTATGGCTGCTATGGCTATGGCTATGGCTGCTATGGCCATGGCTATGGCCGCCATGACAATGGCTATGGCTGCTATGGCGACGGCTATGGCTGCTATGGCTATGGCTATGGCTGCTATGGCTGTGGCTATGGCTATGACTGCTATGGCCGCCATGGCTGTGGCAATCGCTGCTATGGCTATGGCTATGGCTGCGGCTGCTATGGCTATGGCTGCTATGGCTATGGCTATGGCTGCTATGGCTATGACTATGGCTATGGCTGCTGTGGCTATGGCTATGTCTATGGCTGGTATGGCTATGGCTATGTTTGCTATGGCTACGGCTGCTATGGCTATGGCTATGGCTGCTATGGCTATGACTATGGCTATGGCTGCTATGGCTATGGCTATGTCTATGGCTGGTATGGCTATGGCTATGGCTGTGTCTGCTATGGCAATGGCTATGGCTACTATTGCTATGGATACGGCTGCTATGGTTTTGGCTATGGCTTCTATGGCTATCGCCATGGCTATGAATGCTATGGCTATGGCTATAACTGCTATGTCTATTGATATGGCTGCTATGGCTATGGCTATGTCTATGGCTGGTATGGCTATGGCTATGGCTGTGTTTGCTATGGCTATGGCTGCTACGCCTATGGCTATGGCTATGGCTACTATGGCTATGGATACGGCTGCTATGGCTATGTCTTTGGCTATGGCTATAGCTGCTATGGCTATTGCTATGGCAGCTATGGCTAAGCCTTTTATAGCTATGGCTTCTATGGCTATCGCTATAGCTATAACTGCTATGGCTATGGCTATGGCTGCTGTGGTTATGGCTATGGCTGCTATGGCTATGGCTATGGCTGCTATGGCCATGTCTATGGCCGCCATGACAATGGCTATGGCTGCTATGGCGACGGCTATGGCTGCTACGGCTATGGCTATGGCTGCTATGGCTGTGGCTATGGCTATGACTGCTATGGCCGCCATGGCTGTGGCAATCGCTGCTATGGCTATGGCTATGGCTGCGGCTGCTATGGCTATGGCTGCTATGGCTATGGCTATGGCTGCTATGGCTATGACTATGGCTATGGCTGCTGTGGCTATGGCTATGTCTATGGCTGGTATGGCTATGGCTATGTTTGCTATGGCTACGGCAGCTATGGCTATGGCTATGGCTGCTATGGCTATGACTATGGCTATGGCTGCTATGGCTATGGCTATGTCTATGGCTGGTATGGCTATGGCTATGGCTGTGTCTGCTATGGCTATGGCTATGGCTACTATTGCTATGGATACGGCTGCTATGGTTTTGGCTATGGCTTCTATGGCTATCGCCATGGCTATGAATGCTATGGCTATGGCTATAACTGCTATGTCTATTGATATGGCTGCTATGGCTATGGCTATGTCTATGGCCGCTATGGCCATGGCTATGGCTATGGCTGCTATGGCTATGGCTATGGCTGCTATGGCTATTGCTATGGCAGCTATGGCTAAGCCTTTTATGGCTATGGCTTCTATGGCTATCGCTATAGCTATAACTGCTATGGCTATGGCTATGGCTGCTGTGGTTATGGCTATGGCTGCTATGGCTATGGCTATGGCTGCTATGGCCATGGCTATGGCCGCCATGACAATGGCTACGGCTGCTATGGCTATGGCTATGGCTGCCATGGCTATGGCTATGGCTATGGCTGCTATGGCTATGGCTATGGCTGCTATGGCTGTGGCTATGCCTATGGCTGCTATAGCCGCCATGGCTATGTCTATGGCTGCTATGGCGACGGCTATGGATGCTATGGCTATGGCTATGGCTGCTATGGCTATGGCTTCTATGGCTATGGCTTCTATGGCTATCGCTATGGCTATAACTGTTATGGCTACGGCTATGGCTATGGCTGCAATGGCTATGGCTATGGCTACGGCTGCTATGGCTACGGCTATGCCCACTATGACCATGCCTGTGGCTGCTATGGCTGTGGCTGCTATGGCTATGGCCATGGCTGCTATGGCTGTGGCTATGGCTATGGCTACTAAGGCTATGGCTATGTCTAAGGCTGCTATGGCTATGGCTATGGCTATGGCTTCTATGGCTATGGCTACTATGGCTCTGGATACGGCTGCTACGGCTATGGATGTGGCAATGGCTATGTCTGCTGTGGCTATTGCTATGGCTGCTATGGCTACGGCAATGACTGTGGCTGCTACGGCTATGGCTATGGCTGTATCTGCTATGGCTATGGCTATGGCTACTACGGCTATGGATACGGCTGCTATGGTTTTGGCTATGGCTTCTATGGCTATGGCTATGGCTGCTATGCCTATGGCTATGGCTACGGCTATGGCTGCTATGGCCGCCATGGCTATGGCTATGGCTGCTATGGCTATGGCTATGGCTGCAATGGCTATGGCTATGGCTATGGCTGCTATGGCTACGGCTATGTCCACTATGACCATGCCTGTGGCTGCTATAGCTGTGGCTGCTATGGCTATGGCCATGGCTGCTATGGCTATGGCTATGGCTATGGCTGCTATGGCTATGGCTATGCCTATGGCTGCTATGGCTATGGTTATGGCTGCTATGGCTGTGGCTATGGGTATGGCTACTAAGGCTATGGCTATGTCTAAGGCTGCTATGGCTATGGCTATGGCTATGGCTTCTATGGCTATGGCTACTATGGCTCTGGATACGGCTGCTACGGCTATTGATATGGCAATGGCTATAGCTGCTACGGCTATTGCTATGGCTGCGAAGGCTATGCCTTTTATAGCTGTGGCTTGTATGGCTATCGCTATGGCTGTGACTGCTATGGTTATGGCTATGGCTGCTATGGCTATGGCGTGGCTGCTATGGCTATGGTTAAGACTATGGCTGCTCGGGCCACCATGGCTATGGCTATGGCTGCTATGGCTATGGCTATGGCTATGGCTGCTATGGCTATGACTATGGCTATGGCTGCTGTGGCTATGGCTATGTCTATGGCTGGTATGGCTATGGCTATGTTTGCTATGGCTACGGCTGCTATGGCTATGGCTATGGCTGCTATGGCTATGACTATGGCTATGGCTGCTATGGCTATGGCTATGTCTATGGCTGGTATGGCTATGGCTATGGCTGTGTCTGCTATGGCAATGGCTATGGCTACTATTGCTATGGATACGGCTGCTATGGTTTTGGCTATGGCTTCTATGGCTATCGCCATGGCTATGAATGCTATGGCTATGGCTATAACTGCTATGTCTATTGATATGGCTGCTATGGCTATGGCTATGTCTATGGCTGGTATGGCTATGGCTATGGCTGTGTTTGCTATGGCTATGGCTGCTACGCCTATGGCTATGGCTATGGCTACTATGGCTATGGATACGGCTGCTATGGCTATGTCTTTGGCTATGGCTATAGCTGCTATGGCTATTGCTATGGCAGCTATGGCTAAGCCTTTTATAGCTATGGCTTCTATGGCTATCGCTATAGCTATAACTGCTATGGCTATGGCTATGGCTGCTGTGGTTATGGCTATGGCTGCTATGGCTATGGCTATGGCTGCTATGGCCATGTCTATGGCCGCCATGACAATGGCTATGGCTGCTATGGCGACGGCTATGGCTGCTACGGCTATGGCTATGGCTGCTATGGCTGTGGCTATGGCTATGACTGCTATGGCCGCCATGGCTGTGGCAATCGCTGCTATGGCTATGGCTATGGCTGCGGCTGCTATGGCTATGGCTGCTATGGCTATGGCTATGGCTGCTATGGCTATGACTATGGCTATGGCTGCTGTGGCTATGGCTATGTCTATGGCTGGTATGGCTATGGCTATGTTTGCTATGGCTACGGCAGCTATGGCTATGGCTATGGCTGCTATGGCTATGACTATGGCTATGGCTGCTATGGCTATGGCTATGTCTATGGCTGGTATGGCTATGGCTATGGCTGTGTCTGCTATGGCTATGGCTATGGCTACTATTGCTATGGATACGGCTGCTATGGTTTTGGCTATGGCTTCTATGGCTATCGCCATGGCTATGAATGCTATGGCTATGGCTATAACTGCTATGTCTATTGATATGGCTGCTATGGCTATGGCTATGTCTATGGCCGCTATGGCCATGGCTATGGCTATGGCTGCTATGGCTATGGCTATGGCTGCTATGGCTATTGCTATGGCAGCTATGGCTAAGCCTTTTATGGCTATGGCTTCTATGGCTATCGCTATAGCTATAACTGCTATGGCTATGGCTATGGCTGCTGTGGTTATGGCTATGGCTGCTATGGCTATGGCTATGGCTGCTATGGCCATGGCTATGGCCGCCATGACAATGGCTACGGCTGCTATGGCTATGGCTATGGCTGCCATGGCTATGGCTATGGCTATGGCTGCTATGGCTATGGCTATGGCTGCTATGGCTGTGGCTATGCCTATGGCTGCTATAGCCGCCATGGCTATGTCTATGGCTGCTATGGCGACGGCTATGGATGCTATGGCTATGGCTATGGCTGCTATGGCTATGGCTTCTATGGCTATGGCTTCTATGGCTATCGCTATGGCTATAACTGTTATGGCTACGGCTATGGCTATGGCTGCAATGGCTATGGCTATGGCTACGGCTGCTATGGCTACGGCTATGCCCACTATGACCATGCCTGTGGCTGCTATGGCTGTGGCTGCTATGGCTATGGCCATGGCTGCTATGGCTGTGGCTATGGCTATGGCTACTAAGGCTATGGCTATGTCTAAGGCTGCTATGGCTATGGCTATGGCTATGGCTTCTATGGCTATGGCTACTATGGCTCTGGATACGGCTGCTACGGCTATGGATGTGGCAATGGCTATGTCTGCTGTGGCTATTGCTATGGCTGCTATGGCTACGGCAATGACTGTGGCTGCTACGGCTATGGCTATGGCTGTATCTGCTATGGCTATGGCTATGGCTACTACGGCTATGGATACGGCTGCTATGGTTTTGGCTATGGCTTCTATGGCTATGGCTATGGCTGCTATGCCTATGGCTATGGCTACGGCTATGGCTGCTATGGCCGCCATGGCTATGGCTATGGCTGCTATGGCTATGGCTATGGCTGCAATGGCTATGGCTATGGCTATGGCTGCTATGGCTACGGCTATGTCCACTATGACCATGCCTGTGGCTGCTATAGCTGTGGCTGCTATGGCTATGGCCATGGCTGCTATGGCTATGGCTATGGCTATGGCTGCTATGGCTATGGCTATGCCTATGGCTGCTATGGCTATGGTTATGGCTGCTATGGCTGTGGCTATGGGTATGGCTACTAAGGCTATGGCTATGTCTAAGGCTGCTATGGCTATGGCTATGGCTATGGCTTCTATGGCTATGGCTACTATGGCTCTGGATACGGCTGCTACGGCTATTGATATGGCAATGGCTATAGCTGCTACGGCTATTGCTATGGCTGCGAAGGCTATGCCTTTTATAGCTGTGGCTTGTATGGCTATCGCTATGGCTGTGACTGCTATGGTTATGGCTATGGCTGCTATGGCTATGGCGTGGCTGCTATGGCTATGGTTAAGACTATGGCTGCTCGGGCCACCATGGCTATGGCTATGGCTGCTATGGCTATGGCTATGGCTATGGCTGCTATGGCAATGGGTTCAATGGCTATGGCTGCTATGGCTATGGCTATGTCTATGGCTGGTATGGCTATGGCTATGGCTATGTTTGCTATGGCTACGGCTGCTATGGCTATAGCTGTGGCTGCTATGGCTATGACTATGGCTATGGCTGCTATGGCTATGGCTATGTCTATGGCTGGTATGGCTATGGCTATGGCTATGTTTGCTATGGCTATGGCTGCTATGGCTTTGGCTATGGCTATGTCTGCTATAGCTATGGCTATGGCTATGGCTGCTATGGCTGCGGGTATGTCTACTGTGACCATGGCTGTCGCTGCTATGGATATGGCTATGCCTGCTATGGCTATGGTTGTGGCTATGTCTGCTGTGGCTATTGCTATGGCTGCTACGGCTACGGCAATGACTGTGGCTGCTATGGCTATGGCTATGGCTGTATCTGCTATGGCTATGGCTATGGCTACTACGGCTATGGATACGGCTGCTATGGTTTTGGCTATGGCTATGGCTGCTATGCCTATGGCTATGGCTACGGCTATGGCTGCTATGGGCGCCATGGCTATGGCTATGGCTGCTATGGCTACGGCTATGGCTGCTATGGCCGCCATGACTATGGCTATGGCTGCTATGGCTATGGCTATGGCTGCTATGGCTATGGCTTTGGCGATGGCTGCTTTGGCTATGGCTATAGCTGCTATGGCTATGGCTATGGCATTGGCTGCTGTGGCTGTGGCTACGTCTATGTCTATGGCTGCTATGTCTTTGGCCATGGCTATGGCTGCTATGGCTATGGCTGTGGCAGCTATGGCTGTGGTTATGGCTATGGCTGCTATGACTATGGCTACCGCTGCTATGGCTATGGCTATGGCTACGTCTATGTCCACCATAGGCGCCACGGGTATGGCTATGGCTGCTATGGCTATGGCTACGGCTGCGTCTGCTATGGCTATGGATGCTATGGCTTTGGCCATGGCTATTGCTGCTATAGCTATGGCTATGGCAGCTATGGCTGTGGTTATGACTATGTCTGCTATGGCTATGGCTATGGCTGCTATGGCTATGGCTATGGCACTGTCCACTATGGATATAGCTATGGCTGCTATGGCTATGGCTATGGCTACGGCAGCTATGGCTGTCGCTATGGCTGCTCTGGATATAGCTATGGCCGCTATGGCTATGGCAATGGCTACGGCTGGTACGGCTATCGCGATGACTGCTATGGCTACGGGTATGGCTATGGCTATGGCTGCTATGGCTATGGCTCCTATGGCTATGGCTATGGCTGCTATGGATATGACTATGGCTATGGCTGCTGTGGCTATGGCTATGTCTATGGCTGGTATGGCTATGGCTATGGCTACGTTTGCTATGGCTATGGCTGCTATGTCTATGGCTATGGCTATGGCTGCTATAGCTATGGCTATGGCTATGGCTGCTATGGCTGCGGG
The DNA here is from genome assembly GCF_051401765.1 of Calliopsis andreniformis. NCBI lineage: Eukaryota > Metazoa > Arthropoda > Insecta > Hymenoptera > Andrenidae > Calliopsis > Calliopsis andreniformis. The sequence goes on from NW_027480606.1 coordinate 170,649, forward strand.
TATGTCTACTATGACCATGGCTGTGGCTGCTATGGATATGGCTATGGCTGCTATGGCTATGGTTATGGCTATGTCAGTTATGGCTATGGCTTCTATGGCTATGTCTACTATGGCTACGCATACGGCTGCTATGGCTATGGCTATGGTTGCGGCTGCTATGGATATGGCTGCTATTGCTATGGCTATGGCTCCTATGGCTATGGCTATGGCTATGGCTGCAATGGCTATGGCTATGTCTATGGCTGCTATGGCTATGGCTATGTATGTGGCTGCTTTGGATATAGCTATGGCTGCTATGGCTATGGCTATGGCTACGGCTGCTATGGCTATCGCTATGGCTGCTATGGCTATGGCTATGGCTGCTATGGCTATCGCTATGGCTGCTATGGCTATGGCTATGGCTGCTATTGCTATGGCTATGTCTACTATGGCCATGGCTGCGGCTACTATGGCTATGGCTATGGCCCCTATGGTTATGGTTATGGCTATGGCTGCTATGGCTATGGCTATGGCTTCTATGGCTATCGCTATGGCTATGACCGCTATGGCTATTGCTATGGCTATGGCTGCTATGGCTATGCCTTTTATGGCATTGGCCTCTCTGGCTATCGCTATGGCTATGACTGCTATGGTTATGGCTATGGCTGCTGTGGTTATGGCTATGGCTATGGCTGCTATGGCTATGGCTATAGCTATGGCTGCTATGGCTAAGGCTATGTCTACTATGGCCATGGCTGCGGCTGCTGTGGCTATGGCTATGGCCGCTGTGGTTATGGTTATGGCTATGGCTGCTATGGCTATGGCTACGCCTATGGCTTGTATGGCTATCGCTATAGCTATGACTGCTATGGCTATGGCTATGGCTATGGCTGCCATGGCTATGGCTATGCCTATGACTGTGGCTATGGCTATAGCTGCTATGGCTATGCCTTTTATGGCTATGGCTTCTATGGCTATAGCTATTGCTATGACTGCTATGGCTATGGCTACGGCTGCTATGGTTGTGGCTATGGCTGCTATGGCTATGGTTATGGCTGCTATGGCTGTGGCTATGGCTATGGCTACTAAGGCTATGGCTATGTCTAAGGCTGCTATGGCTATGGCTATGGCTATGGCTTCTATGGCTATGGCTACTATGGCTCTGGATACGGCTGCTACGGCTATGGATGTGGCAATGGCTATGTCTGCTGTGGCTATTGCTATGGCTGCTATGGCTACGGCAATGACTGTGGCTGCTACGGCTATGGCTATGGCTGTATCTGCTATGGCTATGGCTATGGCTACTACGGCTATGGATACGGCTGCTATGGTTTTGGCTATGGCTTCTATGGCTATGGCTGCTATGCCTATGGCTATGGCTACGTCTATGGCTGCTATGGCCGCCATGGCTATGGCTATGGCTGCTATGGCTATGGCTATGGCTGCTATGGCTATGGCTATGGCTATGGCTGCAATGGCTATGGCTATGGCTATGGCTGCTATGGCTACGGCTATGTCCACTATGACCATGCCTGTGGCTGCTATAGCTGTGGCTGCTATGGCTATGGCCATGGCTGCTATGGCTATGGCTATGGCTATGGCTGCTATGGCTATGGCTATGGCTATAGCTGCTATGGCTATTGCTATGGCAGCTATGGCTAAGCCTTTTATAGCTATGGCTTCTATGGCTATCGCTATAGCTATAACTGCTATGGCTATGGCTATGGCTGCTGTGGTTATGGCTATGGCTGCTATGGCTATGGCTATGGCTGCTATGGCCATGTCTATGGCCGCCATGACAATGGCTATGGCTGCTATGGCGACGGCTATGGCTGCTACGGCTATGGCTATGGCTGCTATGGCTGTGGCTATGGCTATGACTGCTATGGCCGCCATGGCTGTGGCAATCGCTGCTATGGCTATGGCTATGGCTGCGGCTGCTATGGCTATGGCTGCTATGGCTATGGCTATGGCTGCTATGGCTATGACTATGGCTATGGCTGCTGTGGCTATGGCTATGTCTATGGCTGGTATGGCTATGGCTATGTTTGCTATGGCTACGGCAGCTATGGCTATGGCTATGGCTGCTATGGCTATGACTATGGCTATGGCTGCTATGGCTATGGCTATGTCTATGGCTGGTATGGCTATGGCTATGGCTGTGTCTGCTATGGCTATGGCTATGGCTACTATTGCTATGGATACGGCTGCTATGGTTTTGGCTATGGCTTCTATGGCTATCGCCATGGCTATGAATGCTATGGCTATGGCTATAACTGCTATGTCTATTGATATGGCTGCTATGGCTATGGCTATGTCTATGGCCGCTATGGCCATGGCTATGGCTATGGCTGCTATGGCTATGGCTATGGCTGCTATGGCTATTGCTATGGCAGCTATGGCTAAGCCTTTTATGGCTATGGCTTCTATGGCTATCGCTATAGCTATAACTGCTATGGCTATGGCTATGGCTGCTGTGGTTATGGCTATGGCTGCTATGGCTATGGCTATGGCTGCTATGGCCATGGCTATGGCCGCCATGACAATGGCTACGGCTGCTATGGCTATGGCTATGGCTGCCATGGCTATGGCTATGGCTATGGCTGCTATGGCTATGGCTATGGCTGCTATGGCTGTGGCTATGCCTATGGCTGCTATAGCCGCCATGGCTATGTCTATGGCTGCTATGGCGACGGCTATGGATGCTATGGCTATGGCTATGGCTGCTATGGCTATGGCTTCTATGGCTATGGCTTCTATGGCTATCGCTATGGCTATAACTGTTATGGCTACGGCTATGGCTATGGCTGCAATGGCTATGGCTATGGCTACGGCTGCTATGGCTACGGCTATGCCCACTATGACCATGCCTGTGGCTGCTATGGCTGTGGCTGCTATGGCTATGGCCATGGCTGCTATGGCTGTGGCTATGGCTATGGCTACTAAGGCTATGGCTATGTCTAAGGCTGCTATGGCTATGGCTATGGCTATGGCTTCTATGGCTATGGCTACTATGGCTCTGGATACGGCTGCTACGGCTATGGATGTGGCAATGGCTATGTCTGCTGTGGCTATTGCTATGGCTGCTATGGCTACGGCAATGACTGTGGCTGCTACGGCTATGGCTATGGCTGTATCTGCTATGGCTATGGCTATGGCTACTACGGCTATGGATACGGCTGCTATGGTTTTGGCTATGGCTTCTATGGCTATGGCTATGGCTGCTATGCCTATGGCTATGGCTACGGCTATGGCTGCTATGGCCGCCATGGCTATGGCTATGGCTGCTATGGCTATGGCTATGGCTGCAATGGCTATGGCTATGGCTATGGCTGCTATGGCTACGGCTATGTCCACTATGACCATGCCTGTGGCTGCTATAGCTGTGGCTGCTATGGCTATGGCCATGGCTGCTATGGCTATGGCTATGGCTATGGCTGCTATGGCTATGGCTATGCCTATGGCTGCTATGGCTATGGTTATGGCTGCTATGGCTGTGGCTATGGGTATGGCTACTAAGGCTATGGCTATGTCTAAGGCTGCTATGGCTATGGCTATGGCTATGGCTTCTATGGCTATGGCTACTATGGCTCTGGATACGGCTGCTACGGCTATTGATATGGCAATGGCTATAGCTGCTACGGCTATTGCTATGGCTGCGAAGGCTATGCCTTTTATAGCTGTGGCTTGTATGGCTATCGCTATGGCTGTGACTGCTATGGTTATGGCTATGGCTGCTATGGCTATGGCGTGGCTGCTATGGCTATGGTTAAGACTATGGCTGCTCGGGCCACCATGGCTATGGCTATGGCTGCTATGGCTATGGCTATGGCTATGGCTGCTATGGCAATGGGTTCAATGGCTATGGCTGCTATGGCTATGGCTATGTCTATGGCTGGTATGGCTATGGCTATGGCTATGTTTGCTATGGCTACGGCTGCTATGGCTATAGCTGTGGCTGCTATGGCTATGACTATGGCTATGGCTGCTATGGCTATGGCTATGTCTATGGCTGGTATGGCTATGGCTATGGCTATGTTTGCTATGGCTATGGCTGCTATGGCTTTGGCTATGGCTATGTCTGCTATAGCTATGGCTATGGCTATGGCTGCTATGGCTGCGGGTATGTCTACTGTGACCATGGCTGTCGCTGCTATGGATATGGCTATGCCTGCTATGGCTATGGTTGTGGCTATGTCTGCTGTGGCTATTGCTATGGCTGCTACGGCTACGGCAATGACTGTGGCTGCTATGGCTATGGCTATGGCTGTATCTGCTATGGCTATGGCTATGGCTACTACGGCTATGGATACGGCTGCTATGGTTTTGGCTATGGCTATGGCTGCTATGCCTATGGCTATGGCTACGGCTATGGCTGCTATGGGCGCCATGGCTATGGCTATGGCTGCTATGGCTACGGCTATGGCTGCTATGGCCGCCATGACTATGGCTATGGCTGCTATGGCTATGGCTATGGCTGCTATGGCTATGGCTTTGGCGATGGCTGCTTTGGCTATGGCTATAGCTGCTATGGCTATGGCTATGGCATTGGCTGCTGTGGCTGTGGCTACGTCTATGTCTATGGCTGCTATGTCTTTGGCCATGGCTATGGCTGCTATGGCTATGGCTGTGGCAGCTATGGCTGTGGTTATGGCTATGGCTGCTATGACTATGGCTACCGCTGCTATGGCTATGGCTATGGCTACGTCTATGTCCACCATAGGCGCCACGGGTATGGCTATGGCTGCTATGGCTATGGCTACGGCTGCGTCTGCTATGGCTATGGATGCTATGGCTTTGGCCATGGCTATTGCTGCTATAGCTATGGCTATGGCAGCTATGGCTGTGGTTATGACTATGTCTGCTATGGCTATGGCTATGGCTGCTATGGCTATGGCTATGGCACTGTCCACTATGGATATAGCTATGGCTGCTATGGCTATGGCTATGGCTACGGCAGCTATGGCTGTCGCTATGGCTGCTCTGGATATAGCTATGGCCGCTATGGCTATGGCAATGGCTACGGCTGGTACGGCTATCGCGATGACTGCTATGGCTACGGGTATGGCTATGGCTATGGCTGCTATGGCTATGGCTCCTATGGCTATGGCTATGGCTGCTATGGATATGACTATGGCTATGGCTGCTGTGGCTATGGCTATGTCTATGGCTGGTATGGCTATGGCTATGGCTACGTTTGCTATGGCTATGGCTGCTATGTCTATGGCTATGGCTATGGCTGCTATAGCTATGGCTATGGCTATGGCTGCTATGGCTGCGGGTATGTCTACTATGACCATGGCTGTGGCTGCTATGGATATGGCTATGGCTGCTATGGCTATGGTTATGGCTATGTCAGTTATGGCTATGGCTTCTATGGCTATGTCTACTATGGCTACGCATACGGCTGCTATGGCTATGGCTATGGTTGCGGCTGCTATGGATATGGCTGCTATTGCTATGGCTATGGCTCCTATGGCTATGGCTATGGCTATGGCTGCAATGGCTATGGCTATGTCTATGGCTGCTATGGCTATGGCTATGTATGTGGCTGCTTTGGATATAGCTATGGCTGCTATGGCTATGGCTATGGCTACGGCTGCTATGGCTATCGCTATGGCTGCTATGGCTATGGCTATGGCTGCTATGGCTATCGCTATGGCTGCTATGGCTATGGCTATGGCTGCTATTGCTATGGCTATGTCTACTATGGCCATGGCTGCGGCTACTATGGCTATGGCTATGGCCCCTATGGTTATGGTTATGGCTATGGCTGCTATGGCTATGGCTATGGCTTCTATGGCTATCGCTATGGCTATGACCGCTATGGCTATTGCTATGGCTATGGCTGCTATGGCTATGCCTTTTATGGCATTGGCCTCTCTGGCTATCGCTATGGCTATGACTGCTATGGTTATGGCTATGGCTGCTGTGGTTATGGCTATGGCTATGGCTGCTATGGCTATGGCTATAGCTATGGCTGCTATGGCTAAGGCTATGTCTACTATGGCCATGGCTGCGGCTGCTGTGGCTATGGCTATGGCCGCTGTGGTTATGGTTATGGCTATGGCTGCTATGGCTATGGCTACGCCTATGGCTTGTATGGCTATCGCTATAGCTATGACTGCTATGGCTATGGCTATGGCTATGGCTGCCATGGCTATGGCTATGCCTATGACTGTGGCTATGGCTATAGCTGCTATGGCTATGCCTTTTATGGCTATGGCTTCTATGGCTATAGCTATTGCTATGACTGCTATGGCTATGGCTACGGCTGCTATGGTTGTGGCTATGGCTGCTATGGCTATGGTTATGGCTGCTATGGCTGTGGCTATGGCTATGGCTACTAAGGCTATGGCTATGTCTAAGGCTGCTATGGCTATGGCTATGGCTATGGCTTCTATGGCTATGGCTACTATGGCTCTGGATACGGCTGCTACGGCTATGGATGTGGCAATGGCTATGTCTGCTGTGGCTATTGCTATGGCTGCTATGGCTACGGCAATGACTGTGGCTGCTACGGCTATGGCTATGGCTGTATCTGCTATGGCTATGGCTATGGCTACTACGGCTATGGATACGGCTGCTATGGTTTTGGCTATGGCTTCTATGGCTATGGCTGCTATGCCTATGGCTATGGCTACGTCTATGGCTGCTATGGCCGCCATGGCTATGGCTATGGCTGCTATGGCTATGGCTATGGCTGCTATGGCTATGGCTATGGCTATGGCTGCAATGGCTATGGCGATGTCTATGGCTGCTATGGCTATGGCTATGTCTATGGCTGCTATGGCTATGGCTAAGTGTGGGGCTGCTTTGGATATAGCTATGGCTGCTATGGCCATGGCTATGGCTACGGCTATGGCTGCTATGGCCGCCATGGCTATGGCTATGGCTGCTATAGCTATGGCTATGTCAGTTATGGCTATGGTTATGGCTATGTCTGCTATGGCTATGGCTGCTATGGCTTTGGCGATGGCTGCTTTGGCTATGGCTATGGCTGCTATGGATGTGGCTATGGCTATGACTGCTATGGCCGCCATGGCTGTGGCAATTGCTGCTATGGCTATGGCTATGGCTGCGGATGCTACGGCTATGGCTGCTATGGCTATGGCTATGGCTGCTATGGCTATGACTATGGCTATGTCTGCTGTGGCTATGGCTATGTCTATGGCTGGTATGGCTATGGCTATGTTTGCTATGGCTACGGCTGCTATGGCTATGGCTATGGCTGCTATGGCTATGACTATGGCTATGGCTGCTATGGCTATGGCTATGTCTATGGCTGGTATGGCTATGGCTATGACTATGTTTGCTATGGCTATGGCTGCTATGGCTATGGCTATGGCTATGGCTGCTATAGCTATGGCTATGGCTATGGCTGCTATGGCTGCGGGTATGTCTACTGTGACCATGGCTGTGGCTGCTATGGATATGGCTATGCCTGCCATGGCTATGGTTATGGCTATGTCAGCTGTGGCTATTGCTATGGCTCCTATCGCTAAGGCAATGGCTATGGCTGCTATGGCTATGGCTATGTCTGTATCTGCTATGGCTATGGCTATGGCTACTATGGCTATGGATACGGCTGCTATGGTTTTGGCTATGGCTTCTATGGCTATGGCTATGGCTGCTATGCCTATGGCTATGGCTACGGCTATGGCTGCTATGGCCGCCATGGCTACGGCTATGGCTGCTATGGCTATGGCTTCTATGGCTATGGCTTCTATGGCTATCGCTATGGCTATAACTGTTATGGCTACGGCTATGGCTATGGCTGCAATGGCTATGGCTATGGCTATGGCTGCTATGGCTACGGCTATGTCCACTATGACCATGCCTGTGGCTGCTATAGCTGTGGCTGCTATGGCTATGGCCATGGCTGCTATGGCTATGGCTATGGCTATGGCTGCTATGGCTATGGCTATGCCTATGGCTGCTATGGCTATGGTTATGGCTGCTATGGCTGTGGCTATGGGTATGGCTACTAAGGCTATGGCTATGTCTAAGGCTGCTATGGCTATGGCTATGGCTATGGCTTCTATGGCTATGGCTACTATGGCTCTGGATACGGCTGCTACGGCTATGGATATGGCAATGGCTATAGCTGCTACGGCTATTGCTATGGCTGCGAAGGCTATGCCTTTTATAGCTGTGGCTTGTATGGCTATCGCTATGGCTGTGACTGCTATGGTTATGGCTATGGCTGCTATGGCTATGGCGTGGCTGCTATGGCTATGGTTAAGACTATGGCTGCTCGGGCCACCATGGCTATGGCTATGGCTGCTATGGCTATGGCTATGGCTATGGCTGCAATGGCAATGGGTTCAATGGCTATGGCTGCTATGGCTATGGCTATGTCTATGGCTGGTATGGCTATGGCTATGGCTATGTTTGCTATGGCTACGGCTGCTATGGCTATAGCTGTGGCTGCTATGGCTATGACTATGGCTATGGCTGCTATGGCTATGGCTATGTCTATGGCTGGTATGGCTATGGCTATGGCTATGGCTATGTTTGCTATGGCTATGGCTGCTATGGCTTTGGCTATGGCTATGTCTGCTATAGCTATGGCTATGGCTATGGCTGCTATGGCTGCGGGTATGTCTACTGTGACCATGGCTGTCGCTGCTATGGATATGGCTATGCCTGCTATGGCTATGGTTGTGGCTATGTCTGCTGTGGCTATTGCTATGGCTGCTATGGCTACGGCAATGACTGTGGCTGCTATGTCTTTGGCCATGGCTATGGCTGCTATGGCTATGGCTGTGGCAGCTATGGCTGTGGTTATGGCTATGGCTGCTATGACTGTGGCTACCGCTGCTATGGCTATGGCTATGGCTACGTCTATGTCCACCATAGGCGCCATGGGTATGGCTATGGCTGCTATGGCTATGGCTACGGCTGCGTCTGCTATGGCTATGGATGCTATGGCTTTGGCCATGGCTATTGCTGCTATAGCTATGGCTATGGCAGCTATGGCTGTGGTTATGACTATGTCTGCTATGGCTATGGCTATGGCTGCTATGGCTATGGCTATGGCACTGTCCACTATGGATATAGCTATGGCTGCTATGGCTGTGGCTATGGCTACGGCAGCTATGGCTGTCGCTATGGCTGCTCTGGATATAGCTATGGCCGCTATGGCTATGGCAATGGCTACGGCTGGTACGGCTATCGCGATGACTGCTATGGCTACGGGTATGGCTATGGCTATGGCTGCTATGGCTATGGCTCCTATGGCTATGGCTATGGCTGCTATGGATATGACTATGGCTATGGCTGCTGTGGCTATGGCTATTTCTATGGCTGGTATGGCTATGGCTATGGCTACGTTTGCTATGGCTATGGCTGCTATGTCTATGGCTATGGCTATGGCTGCTATAGCTATGGCTATGGCTATGGCTGCTATGGCTGCGGGTATGTCTACTATGACCATGGCTGTGGCTGCTATGGATATGGCTATGGCTGCTATGGCTATGGTTATGGCTATGTCAGTTATGGCTATGGCTTCTATGGCTATGTCTACTATGGCTACGCATACGGCTGCTATGGCTATGGCTATGGTTGCGGCTGCTATGGATATGGCTGCTATTGCTATGGCTATGGCTCCTATGGCTATGGCTATGGCTATGGCTGCAATGGCTTTGGCTATGTCTATGGCTGCTATGGCTATGGCTATGTATGTGGCTGCTTTGGATATAGCTATGGCTGCTATGGCTATGGCTATGGCTACGGCTGCTATGGCTATCGCTATGGCTGCTATGGCTATGGCTATGGCTGCTATGGCTATCGCTATGGCTGCTATGGCTATGGCTATGGCTGCTATTGCTATGGCTATGTCTACTATGGAAATGGCTGCGGCTACTATGGCTATGGCTATGGCCCCTATGGTTATGGTTATGGCTATGGCTGCTATGGCTATGGCGATGGCTTCTATGGCTATCGCTATGGCTATGACCGCTATGGCTATTGCTATGGCTATGGCTGCTATGGCTATGCCTTTTATGGCATTGGCCTCACTGGCTATCGCTATGGCTATGACTGCTATGGTTATGGCTATGGCTGCTGTGGTTATGGCTATGGCTATGGCTGCTATGGCTATGGCTATAGCTATGGCTGCTATGGCTAAGGCTATGTCTACTATGGCCATGGCTGCGGCTGCTGTGGCTATGGCTATGGCCGCTGTGGTTATGGTTATGGCTATGGCTGCTATGGCTATGGCTACGCCTATGGCTTGTATGGCTATCGCTATAGCTATGACTGCTATGGCTATGGCTATGGCTATGGCTGCCATGGCTATGGCTATGCCTATGACTGTGGCTATGGCTATAGCTGCTATGGCTATGCCTTTTATGGCTATGGCTTCTATGGCTATAGCTATTGCTATGACTGCTATGGCTATGGCTACGGCTGCTATGGTTGTGGCTATGGCTGCTATGGCTATCGCTATGGCTGCTATGGCTATGGCTATGGCTATGGCTATGGCTGTTATGGCTGTGTTAATGGTTAAGGCTGCTATGGCTATGGCTATGTCTAACGCTGCTATGGCTATGGCTATGGCATTGGCTGCTATGGCTATGGCTATGTCTATGGCTGCTATGGCTATGGGTATGTGTGTGTCTGCTATGGATATAGCTATGACTTCTATGGCTGAGGCTATGCCTACGGCTGCTATGGCTATCGCTATGGCTGCTATGGCTATCGCTATGGCTGCTATGGCTATGACTATGGCTGCTATGTCTCTGGCTAATGCTGCTATGGCTATGGCTATGGCTAAGGCTACTATGGCTATGGCTATGGCTGTGGCTGCTATGGCTATGCCCACGGCTGCTATGGCTATGTCTATGGCTATGTCTACCATGGCTATGGCTATGGCTATGGCTGCTTTGGCTATGGCTATGGTTGCTATGGCTATGTCTATGTCTGCTATGGCTATGGCTATGGCTGCTATGCCTATGACTATGGCTATGGCTGCTATGGCTATGGCTATGTCTATGGCTGCTATGGCTATGGCTATGGCTTCTATTGCTATCGCTATGGCTATGACTGCTATGGCTATGGCTGCTATGGCTATGGCATGGCTGCTATGGCTATGGCTATGGCTACGACTATGGCTGATCGGGCCACCATGGCTATGGCTATGGCTGCTGTGGCTATGGCTATGGCTATGGCTGCTATGGCTATGGCTTCAATGACTATGGCTTCTATGGCTATCGGTATGGCTATGACTGCTACGGTCATGGCTATGGCTGCTATGGCTGTGGCTATGGCTATAGCTGCTCTAGCTGCTGGTATGTCTACTATGACCATGTCTATGGCTGCTATGGCTATGGCTGCTATGGCTCTGGCTATGCCTATGGTTATGTCTATGGCTGTTATGGCTATGGCAATGGCAGCAATGGCTTTGGCTTTGTCTAGGGCTATGGCTGCTATGGCCGCCATGGCTATGTATATAGCTGCTATGGCTACGGCTATGGCTATGGCTGCTATGGCTATGGCTACGTCTATGGCTGGTATGGCTATGGCTATGGCTATGTTTGCTATGGCTACGGCTGCTATGGCTATGGCTATGGCTGCTATGGCTATGACTATGGCAATGGCTGCTATGGCTATGGCTATGGTTGCTATGGATATGGCTATGGCTGCTATAGCTATAGATATCTCTGCTATGGCTATGGCTATGGCTGCTAAGGCTATGGATATGGCTGCGGCTGCTGTGGCTCTGGCACTGGCTGCTATGGCTATGGCTATGGCTGCTATGGCTATGTATATAGCTGCTATGGCTACGGCTATGGCTATGGCTGCTATGGCTATGGCTACGTCTATGGCTGGTATGGCTATGGCTATCGCTATGGCTGCTATGGCTATGGCTATGGCTGCTATGGCTATGGCTATGGCTGCTATGGCTATGGATATGGCTGGTATGGCTGTGGCTATGGCTGCTAAGGCTATGGCTATGGCTACAGCTGCTGTGGCTCTAGCTCTGGCTGCTATGCCTATGGCTATGGCTGCTATGGCTATGGCTGCTATGGCTATGGCTATGGCTATGGCTGCTATGGCTATGGCTATGCCTATGGCTGCTATGGCTATGGTTATGGCTGCTATGGCTGTGGCTATGGCTATGGCTGCAATGGCTATGGCTATGGCTATGGCTGCTATGGCTATGGCTATGCCTATGGCTGCTATGGCTATGGTTATGGCTGCTATGGCTGTGGCTATGGCTATGGCTGCTATGGCTATGGCTATGGCTATGGCTGCTGAGGATATGGCTATATCTTTGGCTGCTATGGCTATGGCTATGGCTATGGCTATGCCTGCTATGGCTATGGCTATGGCTAAGGCTGCTATGGCAATGACTATGGCTGCTTTGGCTATGGCTATGGCTATGGCTGCTATGGCTATGGCTCCTATGGCTATGGCTATGGCTGCTATGGATATGACTATGGCTGTGGCTGCTGTGGCTATGGCTATGTCTATGCCTGGTATGGCTATGGCTATGGCTATGTTTGCTATGGCTATGGCTGCTATGTCTATGGCTATGGCTATGGCTGCTATAGCTATGGCTATGGCTATGGCTGCTATGGCTGCGGGTATGTCTACTATGACCATGGCTGTGGCTGCTATGGATATGGCTATGGCTGCTATGGCTATGGTTATGGCTATGTCAGTTATGGCTATGGCTTCTATGGCTATGTCTACTATGGCTACGGATGCGGCTGCTATGGCTATGGCTATGGTTGCGGCTGCTATGGATATGGCTGCTATTGCTATGGCTATGGCTCCTATGGCTATGGCTATGTCTATGGCTGCTATGGCTATGGCTATGTATGTGGCTGCTTTGGATATAGCTACGGCTGCTATGGCTATGGCTATGGCTACGGCTGCTGTGGCTATCGCTATGGCTGCTATGGCTATGGCTATGGCTGCTATGGCTATGGCTATGGCTGCTATGAGTATGGCTATTGCTGCTATGGCTATGGCTATGGCTGCTATTGCTATGGCTATGTCTACTATGGCCATGGCTGCGGCTACTATGGCTATGGCTATGGCTGCTATGGCTATGGCTATAGCTATGGCTGCTATGGCTAAGGCTATGTCTACTATGGCCATGGCTGCGGCTGCTGTGGCTATGGCTATGGCCGCTGTGGTTATGGTTATGGCTATGGCTGCTATGGCTATGGCTACGCCTATGGCTTGTATGGCTATCGCTATAGCTATGACTGCTATGGCTATGGCTATGGCTATGGCTGCCATGGCTATGGCTATGCCTATGACTGTGGCTATGGCTATAGCTGCTATGGCTATGCCTTTTATGGCTATGGCTTCTATGGCTATAGCTATTGCCATGACTGCTATGGCTATGGCTACGGCTGCTATGGTTGTGGCTATGGCTGCTATGGCTATCGCTATGGCTGCTATGGCTATGGCTATGGCTATGGCTATGGCTGTTATGGCTGTGTTAATGGTTAAGGCTGCTATGGCTATGGCTATGTCTAACGCTGCTATGGCTATGGCAATGGCATTGGCTACTATGGCTATGGCTATGTCTATGGCTGCTATGGCTATGGCTATGTGTGTGTCTGCTATGGATATAGCTATGACTTCTATGGCTGTGGCTATGCCTACGGCTGCTATGGCTATCGCTATGGCTGCTATGGCTATCGCTATGGCTGCTATGGCTATGGCTATGGCTGCTATGTCTCTGGCTAATGCTGCTATGGCTATGGCTATGGCTAAGGCTACTATGGCTATGGCTATGGCTGTGGCTGCTATGGCTATGCCCATGGCTGCTATGGCTATGTCTATGGCTATGTCTACCATGGCTATGGCTATGGCTATGGCTGCTTTGGCTATGGCTATGGTTGCTATGGCTATGTCTATGTCTGCTATTGCTATGGCTATGGCTACGGGTATGGCTGCTATGACTGCTATGGTTATGGCTATGGCTTCTATGGCTATGTCTGTTGCTGCTATGGCTATGGCTATGGCTACGGCTATGGCTGCTATGGCCGCCATGGCTATGGCTATGGCTGCTATGGCCATGGCTTCTATGGCTATGGCTTCTATGGCTATCGCTATAGCTATAACTGTTATGGCTACGGCTATGACTATGGCTGCAATGGCTATGGCTATAGCTGCTATGCCTATGGCTATGAATATGGCTGCTATGGCGACGGCTGTGTCTAGTATGACCATGGCTATGGCTGCTATGGCCATGGCTATGGCTGCTATGGCTATGGCTATGGCTACGTCTATGGCTGCTATGGATATGGCTATGGCTATGGCTGCTATGGCTATGGCTAAGGCTGTTATGGCTATGGCTATAGCTGCTATGGCTATGGCTATGGCTATGGCTGCTATGGCTGTGGCTATGGCTATGGCTATGGCTATGGCTTCTATGGCTATGGCTATGGCTGCTATGGCTATGGCTGTGTCTGCTATGGCTATTGCTATGGCTGCTATGGATAAGCCTTTTATGGCTATGGCTTCTATGGCTATCGCTATAGCTATAACTGCTATGGCTATGGCTATGGCTGCTGTGGCTATGGCTATGGCTGCTATGTCTATGGCTATGGCTGCTATGGCCATGGCTATGGCCGCCATGACAATGGCTATGGCTGCTATGGCGACGGCTATGGCTGCTATGGCTATGGCTATGGCTGCTATGGCTGTGGCTATGGCTATGGCTGCTATGGCTGTGGCTATGGCTGCTATGGCTATGGCTATGGCTGCTATGGCTATGGCTATGCCTATGGCTGCTATGGCTATGGTTATGGCTGCTATGGCTGTGGCTATGGCTATGGCTACTAAGGCTATGGCTATGTTTAAGGCTGCTATGGCTATGGCTAAGGCTATGGCTTCTATGGCTATGGCTACTATGGCTCTGGATACGGCTGCTACGGCTATGGATGTGGCAATGGCTATAGCTGCTATGGCTATTGCTATGGCTGCGTAGGCTATGCCTTTTATAGCTGTGGCTTGTATGGCTATCGCTATGGCTATGACTGCTATGGCTATGGCTATGGCTGCTATGGCTATGGCATGGCTGCTATGGCTATGACTATGGCTACGACTATGGCTGCTCGGGCCACCATGGCTATGGCTAAGCCTGCTATGGCTACGGCTATGGCTATGGCTGCTATGGCTATGGCTTCAATGGCTATGGCTACTATGGCTATCGGTATGGCTGCTATGGCCCCCATGGCTATGGCTATGGGAGCTATGGCTGTGGCTCCTATGGCTATGGCTTCTATGACCATCGCTATGGCTATGGCTGCTGTGGCGACGGGTATGTCTACTATGTCCATGGCTGTTGCTCCTATGGATATGGCTAGGGCAGCAATGGCTATGGTTATGGCTATGTCTGCTGTGGCTATAGATATGGCTGCTATGGCCGCCATGGCTATGGCTATGAGAGCTATGGCTGTGGCTTCTATGGCTATGGCTACTATGGCCCTGGATACGGCTGCTACGGCTATGGATGTGGCAATGGCTATAGCTGCTATGGCTATTGCTATGGCTGCGTAGGCTATGGCTATGGCAACGACTATGGCTGCTCGGGCCACCATGGCTATGGCTACGGTTGCTATGGCTATGGCTATGGCCGCCATGACAATGGCTATGGCTGCTATTGCTATGGCTATGGCTGGTTTGGCTATGGCTATAGCTGCTATGGCTATGGCTATGGCTGCTATGGCTATGGCTATGGCTGCTATGGCTATGCCTATGGCTGATACGGCTGTGGCTATGGCTGCTATGGCTATGGATATCTCTGCTATGGCTATGACTATGGCTGCTATGGATATAGCTATGGCTGCTATGGCTATGCCTATGCCTACGGCTGCTATGGCTATCGCTATGGCTGCAATGGCTATGGCTATGGCTGCTATGGCAATGGCTATGGCTGCTATGAGTATGGCTATTGCTGCTATGGCTATGGCTACGGCTGCTATGGTTGAGGCCATGGCTGCTATGGCTATCGCTATGGCTGCTATGGCTATGGCTATGGCTATGGCTGCCATGTCTCTGGCTAATGCTGCTATGGCTATGGCTATGGCTAAGGCTACTATGGCTATGGCTATGGCTGTGGCTGCTATGGTTATGCCCATGGCTGCTGTGGCTATGGCTATGGCTACGGGTATGGCTGCTATGGCTGCTATGGTTATGGCTATGGCTTCTATGGCTATGGCTGTTGCTGCTATGGCTATGGCTATGGCTATGGCTGCTATGGCTACGGCTATGTCCACTATGACCATGCCTGTGGCTGCTATGGCTGTGGCTGCTATGGCTATGGCCATGGCTGCTATGGCTATGGCTATGGCTATGGCTGCTATGGCTATGGCTATGCCTATGGCTGCTATGGCTATGGTTATGGCTGCTATGGCTGTGGCTATGGCTATGGCTGCTATGGCTATGGCTATGGCTATGGCTGCTGAGGCTATGGCTATATCTATGGCTGCTATGGCTATGGCTATGTCTATGGCTGCTATGGCTATGGCTAAGTGTGTGGCTGCTTTGGATATAGCTATGGCTGCTATGGCTATGGCTGTGGCTACGGCTATGGCTGCTATGGCCGCCATGGCTATGGCTATGGCTGCTATAGCTATGGCTATGTCAGTTATGGCTATGGTTATGGCTATGTCTGCTATGGCTATGGCTGCTATGGCTTTGGCGATGGCTGCTTTGGCTATGGCTATAGCTGCTATGGCTATGGCTATGGCATTGGCTGCTGTGGCTATGGCTATGTCTATGTCTATGGCTGCTATGTTTTTGGCCATGGCTATGGCTGCTATGGCCATGGCTGTGGCATCTATGACTATGGTTATGGCTATGGCTGCTATGACTATGGCTACCGCTGCTATGGCTATGGCTATGGCTACGTCTATGTCTGCCATAGGCGCCATGGCTATGGTTATGGCTGCTATGGCTATGGCTACGGCTGCGTCTGCTATGGCTATGGATGCTATGGCTTTGGCCATGGCTATTGCTGCTATAGCTATGGCTATGGCAGCTATGGCTATGGCTATGTCTACGGCAGCTATGGCTGTCGCTATGGCTGCTCTGGATATAGCTATGGCCGCTATGGCTATGGCTATGGCTACGGCTGGTACGGCTATCGCGATGACTGCTATGGCTACGGGTATGGTTATGGCTATGGCTGCTATGGCTATGGCTCCTATGGCTATGGCTATGGCTGCTATGGCTATGACTATGGCTATGGCTGCTGTGGCTATGGCTATGTCTATGGCTGGTATGGCTATGGCTATAGCTATGTTTGCTATGGCTATGGCTGCGATGTCTATGGCTATGGCTATGGCTGCTATAGCTATGGCTATGGCTATGGCTGCTATGGCTGCGGGTATGTCTACTATGACCATGGCTGTGGCTGCTATGGATATGGCTATGGCTGCTATGGCTATGGTTATGGCTATGGCTTCAATGGCTATGGCTTCTATGGCTATCGGTATGGCTACGGATACGGCTGCTCTGGCTATGGCTCTGGTTGCGGCTGCTATGGCTATGGCTGCTATGGCTATGGCTATGGCTGCTATGGCTATGGCTATGGCTATGGCTGCAATGGCTATGGCTATGTCTATGGCTGCTATGGCTATGGCTATGTATGTGGCTGCTTTGGATATAGCTATGGCTGCTATGGCTATGGCTATGGCTACGGCTGCTATGGCTATCGCTATGGCTGCTATGGCTATGGCTATGGCTGCTATGGCTATGGCTATGGCTGCTATGAGTATGGCTATTGCTGCTATGGCTATGGCTATGGCTGCTATTGCTATGGCTATGTCTACTATGGCCATGGTTGCGGCTGCTATGGCTATAGCTATGGCCGCTATGGTTATGGTTATGGCTATGGCTGCTATGGCTATGGCTATGTCTTCTATGGCTATCGCTATGGCCATGACCGCTATGGCTATTGCTATGGCTATGGCTGCTATGGCTATGCCTTTTATGGCATTGGCCTCTCTGGCTATCGCTATGGCTATGACTGCTATGGTTATGGCTATGGCTGCTATGGTTATGGCTATGGCTATGGCTGCTATGGCTATGGCTATAGCTATGGCTGCTATGGCTAAGGCTATGTCTACTATGGCCATGGCTGCGGCTGCTGTGGCTATGGCTATGGCCGCTGTGGTTATGGTTATGGCTATGGCTGCTATGGCTATGGCTATGCCTATGGCTTGTATGGCTATCGCTATAGCTATGACTGCTATGGCTATGGCTATAGCTATGGCTGCTATGGCTAAGGCTATGTCTACTATGGCCATGGCTGCGGCTGCTGTGGATATGGCTATGGCTGCTATGGCTATGGCTATGGCTTCTATGGCTATCGCTATGGCTATGACCGCTATGGCTATGACCGCTATGGCTATTGCTATAGCTATGGCTGCTATGGCTATGCCTTTTATGGCATTGGCCTCTCTGGCTATCGCTATGGCTATGACTGCTATGGTTATGGCTATGGCTGCTATGGTTATGGCAATGGCTACGGCTGCTATGGCTATGGCTATGGCAGTAATGGCTATGGTTATGGCTATGTGTGCTACGGCTACGGCTGCTATGGCTATGGCTATGGCAGTTATGGCTAAGGTTATGGCTATGTCTGCTATGGCTATGGCTGCTATGTCTTTGGCGATGGCTGCTTTGGCTATGGCTATAGCTGCTATGGCTATGGTTATGGCATTGACTGCTGTGGCTAGGGCTATTTCAATGTCTATGGCTGCTATGTCTTTGGCCATGGCTATGGCTGCTATGGCTATGGCTGTTGCAGCTATGGCTGTGGTTATGGCTATGGCTGCTATGACTATGGCTACCGCTGCTATGGCTATGGCTATGGCTACGTCTATGTCTGCCATAGGCGCCATGGCTATGGCTATGGCTGCTATGGCCATGGCTATTGCTGCTATAGCTATGCCTATGTCTATGGCTGGTATGGCTATGGCTATGGCTACGTTTGCTATGGCTATGGCTGCTATGTCTATGGCTATGGCTATGGCTGCTATAGCTATGGCTATGGCTATGGCTGCTATGGCTGCGGGTATGTCTACTATGACCATGGCTGTGGCTGCTATGGATATGGCTATGGCTGCTATGGCTATGGCTATGGCTATGGCTTCTATGGCTATGGCTACTATGGCTCTGCATACGGCTGCTACGGCTATGACTGTGGCAATGGCTATAGCTGCTATGGCTATTGCTATGTCTGCTAAGGCTATGCCTTTTATAGCTGTGGCTTGTATGGCTATCGCTATGGCTATTGCTGCTATGGTTATGGCTATGGCTGCTATGGCTATGGCATGGCTGCTGTGGCTATGGCTATGTCTATGGCTGCTATGGCTTTGGCCATGGCTATGGCTATGGCTATGGCTGCTATGGCTATGTCTTCAATGGCTATGGCTTCTATGGCTATCGGTATGGCTATGAATGCTATGGCTATGGCTATGGCTATGGCTGCTATGGCTATGGCTACGGCTACAATGTCCATGGCTATGGCTGCTATGGCTATGGCTATGGCAGTCATGGCTATGGTTATGGCTATCTCTGCTATGGCTACGCCTGCTATGGCTATGGCTATGGCAGTTATGGCTAAGGTTATGGCTATGTCTGCTATGGCTATGGCTGCTATCGCTTTGGCGATGGCTGCTTTGGCTATGGCTATAGCTGCTATGGCTATGGCTATGGCTGCTATGGCTATGGCTACGGCTGCGTCTGCTATGGCTATGGTTGCTATGGCTTTGGCCATGGCTACTGCTGCTATAGCTATGGCTATGGCAGCTATGGCTGTGGTTATGGCTATGGCTGCTATGGCTATGGCTGTGTCTGCTATGGCTATGGCTACGGCTAGTATGGCTATGGCTATGGCTGCTATGGCTATGGCTATCGCTATGGCTATTATAGCTATTGATACGGCTGCTATGGCTATGACTGTTGCTATGGCTATAGCTGTTACGGCTATAGCTTTGGCTGCTATGGCTAAGCCTTTCATGGCGGTGGCTTCTATCGTTATCGCTATGGATATGACTGCTATGGTCATGGCTATGGCTGCTCTAGCTGCGCGTATGTCTACTATGACCATGTCTATGGCTGCTATAGCTATGGCTGCTATGGCTCTGGCTATGGCTATGGTCATGTCTATGGCTGTTATGGCTATGGCAATGGCAGCTATGGCTTTGGCTTTCTCTAGGGCTATGGCTGCTATGGCTATGTCTATGGCTCCTATGGCTCTGGATACGGCTGCTAACGGCTATGACTGTGGCAATGGCTATAGCTGCTATGGCTATGGCATGGCTGCTATGGCTATGGCTATGGCTACGACTATGGCTGCTCGGGCCACCATGGCTATGGCTATGGCTGCTATGGCGATGGCTATGGCTATGGCTGCTATGGCTATGGCTTCAATGACTATGGCTTCTATGGCTATCGGTATGGCTACGACTGCTATGGCTATGGCTATGGCTATGGCTGCTATGGCTATGGCTACGGCCACTATGGCCATGGCAATGGCTGCTATAGCTATGGCTATGTCAGTTATGGCTATGGTTATGGCTATGTCTGCTATGGCTATGGCTGCTATGGCTTTGGCTATGGCTGCTTTGGCAATGGCTATAGCTGCTATGGCTATGGCTATGCCATTGGCTGCTGTGGCTATGGTTATGTCTATGGCTGCTATGGCTTATTCCATGGCTATGGCTATGGCTGTGGCAGCTATGGCTGTGGTTATGGCTATGGCTGCTATGACTCTGTCTACCGCTGCTATGGCTATGGCTATGTCTACGTCTATGTCTGCCATAGGCGCCATGGCTGTGGCTATGGCTGCTATGGCTATGGCTACGGCTGCGTCTGCTATGGCTATGTATGCTATGGCTTTGGCCATGGCTATTGCTGCCATAGCTATGGCTATGGCAGCTATGGCTGTGGTTATGGCTATGGCTGCTATGGCTATGGCTATGGCTGCTCTGGCTATGGCTATGGCACTGTCTACTATGGATATAGCTATGGCTGCTATCGCTATGGCTATGGCTACGGCAGCTATGGCTGTCGCAATGGCTGCTCTGGATATAGCTATGGCCGCTATGGCTATGACTATGGCTATGGCTGCTGTGGCTATGGCTATGGCTATGGCTGCTATGGCTGCGGGTATGGCTACGGCTATGGCTGCTATGGCCGCCATGGCTATGGCTATGGCTGCTACAGCTATGGCTATGTCAGTTATGGCTATGGTTATGGCTATGTCTGCTATGGCTATGGCTGCTATGGCTTTGGCGATGGCTGCTTTGGCTATGGCTATAGCTGCTATGGCTATGGCTATGGCATTGGCTGCTGTGGCTATGGCTATGTCTATGTCTATGGCTGCTATGTTTTTGGCCATGGCTATGGCTGCTATGGCCATGGCTGTGGCATCTATGACTATGGTTATGGCTATGGCTGCTATGACTATGGCTACCGCTGCTATGGCTATGGCTATGGCTACGTCTATGTCTGCCATAGGCGCCATGGCTATGGTTATGGCTGCTATGGCTATGGCTACGGCTGCGTCTGCTATGGCTATGGATGCTATGGCTTTGGCCATGGCTATTGCTGCTATAGCTATGGCTATGGCAGCTATGGCTATGGCTATGTCTACGGCAGCTATGGCTGTCGCTATGGCTGCTCTGGATATAGCTATGGCCGCTATGGCTATGGCTATGGCTACGGCTGGTACGGCTATCGCGATGACTGCTATGGCTACGGGTATGGTTATGGCTATGGCTGCTATGGCTATGGCTCCTATGGCTATGGCTATGGCTGCTATGGCTATGACTATGGCTATGGCTGCTGTGGCTATGGCTATGTCTATGGCTGGTATGGCTATGGCTATAGCTATGTTTGCTATGGCTATGGCTGCGATGTCTATGGCTATGGCTATGACTGCTATAGCTATGGCTATGGCTATGGCTGCTATGGCTGCGGGTATGTCTACTATGACCATGGCTGTGGCTGCTATGGATATGGCTATGGCTGCTATGGCTATGGTTATGGCTATGCCAGTTATGGCTATGGCTTCTATGGCTATGTCTACTATGGCTACGGATACGGCTGCTCTGGCTATGGCTCTGGTTGCGGCTGCTATGGCTATGGCTGCTATGGCTATGGCTATGGCTGCTATGGCTATGGCTATGGCTATGGCTGCAATGGCTGCGGGTATGTCTACTATGACCATGGCTGTGGCTGCTATGGATATGGCTATGGCTGCTATGGCTATGGCTATGGCTATGGCTTCTATGGCTATGGCTACTATGGCTCTGCATACGGCTGCTACGGCTATGACTGTGGCAATGGCTATAGCTGCTATGGCTATTGCTATGTCTGCTAAGGCTATGCCTTTTATAGCTGTGGCTTGTATGGCTATCGCTATGGCTATTGCTGCTATGGTTATGGCTATGGCTGCTATGGCTATGGCATGGCTGCTGTGGCTATGGCTATGTCTATGGCTGCTATGGCTTTGGCCATGGCTATGGCTATGGCTATGGCTGCTATGGCTATGTCTTCAATGGCTATGGCTTCTATGGCTATCGGTATGGCTATGAATGCTATGGCTATGGCTATGGCTATGGCTGCTATGGCTATGGCTACGGCTACAATGTCCATGGCTATGGCTGCTATGGCTATGGCTATGGCAGTCATGGCTATGGTTATGGCTATCTCTGCTATGGCTACGCCTGCTATGGCTATGGCTATGGCAGTTATGGCTAAGGTTATGGCTATGTCTGCTATGGCTATGGCTGCTATCGCTTTGGCGATGGCTGCTTTGGCTATGGCTATAGCTGCTATGGCTATGGCTATGGCTGCTATGGCTATGGCTACGGCTGCGTCTGCTATGGCTATGGTTGCTATGGCTTTGGCCATGGCTACTGCTGCTATAGCTATGGCTATGGCAGCTATGGCTGTGGTTATGGCTATGGCTGCTATGGCTATGGCTGTGTCTGCTATGGCTATGGCTACGGCTAGTATGGCTATGGCTATGGCTGCTATGGCTATGGCTATCGCTATGGCTATTATAGCTATTGATACGGCTGCTATGGCTATGACTGTTGCTATGGCTATAGCTGTTACGGCTATAGCTTTGGCTGCTATGGCTAAGCCTTTCATGGCGGTGGCTTCTATCGTTATCGCTATGGATATGACTGCTATGGTCATGGCTATGGCTGCTCTAGCTGCGCGTATGTCTACTATGACCATGTCTATGGCTGCTATAGCTATGGCTGCTATGGCTCTGGCTATGGCTATGGTCATGTCTATGGCTGTTATGGCTATGGCAATGGCAGCTATGGCTTTGGCTTTCTCTAGGGCTATGGCTGCTATGGCTATGTCTATGGCTCCTATGGCTCTGGATACGGCTGCTAACGGCTATGACTGTGGCAATGGCTATAGCTGCTATGGCTATGGCATGGCTGCTATGGCTATGACTATGGCTACGGCTATGGCTGCTCGGGCCACCATGGCTATGGCTAAGCCTGCTATGGCTGTGGCTATGGCTATGGCTGCTATGGCTATGGCTTCAATGGCTATGGCTTCTATGGCTATCGGTATGGCTGCTATGGCCACCATGGCTATGGCTATGGGAGCTATGGCTGTGGCTCCTATGGCTATGTCTTCTATGACCATCGCTATGGCTATGGCTGCTGTGGCTACGGGTATGTCTACTATGACCATGGCTGTTGCTCCTATGGATATGGCTAGGGCTGCTATGGCTATGGTTATGGCTATGTCTGCTGTGGCTATAGATATGGCTGCTATGGTTATGGCTATGGCTACGTCTATGGCTGCTATGGCCGCTATGGCCATTGTCCATGGCTGCTATGGCTATGGCTATGGCAACGACTATGGCTGCTCGGGCCACCATGGCTATGGCTACGGTTGCTATGGCTATGGCTATGGCCGCCATGACAATGGCTATGGCTGCTATTGCTATGGCTATGGCTGGTTTGGCTATGGCTATAGCTGCTATGGCTATGGCTATGGCTGCTATGGCTATGGCTATGGCTGCTATGGCTATGCCTATGGCTGATACGGCTGTGGCTATGGCTGCTATGGCTATGGATATCTCTGCTATGGCTATGACTATGGCTGCTATGGATATAGCTATGGCTGCTATGGCTATGCCTATGCCTACGGCTGCTATGGCTATCGCTATGGCTGCAATGGCTATGGCTATGGCTGCTATGGCAATGGCTATGGCTGCTATGAGTATGGCTATTGCTGCTATGGCTATGGCTACGGCTGCTATGGTTGAGGCCATGGCTGCTATGGCTATCGCTATGGCTGCTATGGCTATGGCTATGGCTATGGCTGCCATGTCTCTGGCTAATGCTGCTATGGCTATGGCTATGGCTAAGGCTACTATGGCTATGGCTATGGCTGTGGCTGCTATGGTTATGCCCATGGCTGCTGTGGCTATGGCTATGGCTACGGGTATGGCTGCTATGGCTGCTATGGTTATGGCTATGGCTTCTATGGCTATGGCTGTTGCTGCTATGGCTATGGCTATGGCTATGGCTGCTATGGCTACGGCTATGTCCACTATGACCATGCCTGTGGCTGCTATGGCTGTGGCTGCTATGGCTATGGCCATGGCTGCTATGGCTATGGCTATGGCTATGGCTGCTATGGCTATGGCTATGCCTATGGCTGCTATGGCTATGGTTATGGCTGCTATGGCTGTGGCTATGGCTATGGCTGCTATGGCTATGGCTATGGCTATGGCTGCTGAGGCTATGGCTATATCTATGGCTGCTATGGCTATGGCTATGTCTATGGCTGCTATGGCTATGGCTAAGTGTGTGGCTGCTTTGGATATAGCTATGGCTGCTATGGCTATGGCTATGGCTACGGCTATGGCTGCTATGGCCGCCATGGCTATGGCTATGGCTGCTATAGCTATGGCTATGTCAGTTATGGCTATGGTTATGGCTATGTCTGCTATGGCTATGGCTGCTATGGCTTTGGCGATGGCTGCTTTGGCTATGGCTATAGCTGCTATGGCTATGGCTATGGCATTGGCTGCTGTGGCTATGGCTATGTCTATGTCTATGGCTGCTATGTTTTTGGCCATGGCTATGGCTGCTATGGCCATGGCTGTGGCATCTATGACTATGGTTATGGCTATGGCTGCTATGACTATGGCTACCGCTGCTATGGCTATGGCTATGGCTACGTCTATGTCTGCCATAGGCGCCATGGCTATGGTTATGGCTGCTATGGCTATGGCTACGGCTGCGTCTGCTATGGCTATGGATGCTATGGCTTTGGCCATGGCTATTGCTGCTATAGCTATGGCTATGGCAGCTATGGCTATGGCTATGTCTACGGCAGCTATGGCTGTCGCTATGGCTGCTCTGGATATAGCTATGGCCGCTATGGCTATGGCTATGGCTACGGCTGGTACGGCTATCGCGATGACTGCTATGGCTACGGGTATGGTTATGGCTATGGCTGCTATGGCTATGGCTCCTATGGCTATGGCTATGGCTGCTATGGCTATGACTATGGCTATGGCTGCTGTGGCTATGGCTATGTCTATGGCTGGTATGGCTATGGCTATAGCTATGTTTGCTATGGCTATGGCTGCGATGTCTATGGCTATGGCTATGGCTGCTATAGCTATGGCTATGGCTATGGCTGCTATGGCTGCGGGTATGTCTACTATGACCATGGCTGTGGCTGCTATGGATATGGCTATGGCTGCTATGGCTATGGTTATGGCTATGCCAGTTATGGCTATGGCTTCTATGGCTATGTCTACTATGGCTACGGATACGGCTGCTCTGGCTATGGCTCTGGTTGCGGCTGCTATGGCTATGGCTGCTATGGCTATGGCTATGGCTGCTATGGCTATGGCTATGGCTATGGCTGCAATGGCTATGGCTATGTCTATGGCTGCTATGGCTATGGCTATGTATGTGGCTGCTTTGGATATAGCTATGGCTGCTATGGCTATGGCTATGGCTACGGCTGCTATGGCTATCGCTATGGCTGCTATGGCTATGGCTATGGCTGCTATGGCTATGGCTATGGCTGCTATGAGTATGGCTATTGCTGCTATGGCTATGGCTATGGCTGCTATTGCTATGGCTATGTCTACTATGGCCATGGTTGCGGCTGCTATGGCTATAGCTATGGCCGCTATGGTTATGGTTATGGCTATGGCTGCTATGGCTATGGCTATGTCTTCTATGGCTATCGCTATGGCTATGACCGCTATGGCTATTGCTATGGCTA
Source organism: Calliopsis andreniformis (assembly GCF_051401765.1). Taxonomy (NCBI): domain Eukaryota; kingdom Metazoa; phylum Arthropoda; class Insecta; order Hymenoptera; family Andrenidae; genus Calliopsis; species Calliopsis andreniformis. The sequence goes on from NW_027480606.1 coordinate 196,902, forward strand.
TGGCTGCTATGGCTATGCCTTTTATGGCATTGGCCTCTCTGGCTATCGCTATGGCTATGACTGCTATGGTTATGGCTATGGCTGCTATGGTTATGGCTATGGCTAAGGCTGCTATGGCTATGGCTATAGCTATGGCTGCTATGGCTAAGGCTATGTCTACTATGGCCATGGCTGCGGCTGCTGTGGCTATGGCTATGGCCGCTGTGGTTATGGTTATGGCTATGGCTGCTATGGCTATGGCTATGCCTATGGCTTGTATGGCTATCGCTATAGCTATGACTGCTATGGCTATGGCTATAGCTATGGCTGCTATGGCTAAGGCTATGTCTACTATGGCCATGGCTGCGGCTGCTGTGGATATGGCTATGGCTGCTATGGCTATGGCTATGGCTTCTATGGCTATCGCTATGGCTATGACCGCTATGGCTATGACCGCTATGGCTATTGCTATAGCTATGGCTGCTATGGCTATGCCTTTTATGGCATTGGCCTCTCTGGCTATCGCTATGGCTATGACTGCTATGGTTATGGCTATGGCTGCTATGGTTATGGCAATGGCTACGGCTGCTATGGCTATGGCTATGGCAGTAATGGCTATGGTTATGGCTATGTGTGCTACGGCTACGGCTGCTATGGCTATGGCTATGGCAGTTATGGCTAAGGTTATGGCTATGTCTGCTATGGCTATGGCTGCTATGTCTTTGGCGATGGCTGCTTTGGCTATGGCTATAGCTGCTATGGCTATGGTTATGGCATTGACTGTTGTGGCTAGGGCTATTTCAATGTCTATGGCTGCTATGTCTTTGGCCATGGCTATGGCTGCTATGGCTATGGCTGTTGCAGCTATGGCTGTGGTTATGGCTATGGCTGCTATGACTATGGCTACCGCTGCTATGGCTATGGCTATGGCTACGTCTATGTCTGCCATAGGCGCCATGGCTATGGCTATGGCTGCTATGGCCATGGCTATTGCTGCTATAGCTATGCCTATGTCTATGGCTGGTATGGCTATGGCTATGGCTACGTTTGCTATGGCTATGGCTGCTATGTCTATGGCTATGGCTATGGCTGCTATAGCTATGGCTATGGCTATGGCTGCTATGGCTGCGGGTATGTCTACTATGACCATGGCTGTGGCTGCTATGGATATGGCTATGGCTGCTATGGCTATGGCTATGGCTATGGCTTCTATGGCTATGGCTACTATGGCTCTGCATACGGCTGCTACGGCTATGACTGTGGCAATGGCTATAGCTGCTATGGCTATTGCTATGTCTGCTAAGGCTATGCCTTTTATAGCTGTGGCTTGTATGGCTATCGCTATGGCTATTGCTGCTATGGTTATGGCTATGGCTGCTATGGCTATGGCATGGCTGCTGTGGCTATGGCTATGTCTATGGCTGCTATGGCTTTGGCCATGGCTATGGCTATGGCTATGGCTGCTATGGCTATGTCTTCAATGGCTATGGCTTCTATGGCTATCGGTATGGCTATGAATGCTATGGCTATGGCTATGGCTATGGCTGCTATGGCTATGGCTACGGCTACAATGTCCATGGCTATGGCTGTTATGGCTATGGCTATGGCAGTCATGGCTATGGTTATGGCTATCTCTGCTATGGCTACGCCTGCTATGGCTATGGCTATGGCAGTTATGGCTAAGGTTATGGCTATGTCTGCTATGGCTATGGCTGCTATCGCTTTGGCGATGGCTGCTTTGGCTATGGCTATAGCTGCTATGGCTATGGCTATGGCTGCTATGGCTATGGCTACGGCTGCGTCTGCTATGGCTATGGTTGCTATGGCTTTGGCCATGGCTACTGCTGCTATAGCTATGGCTATGGCAGCTATGGCTGTGGTTATGGCTATGGCTGCTATGGCTATGGCTGTGTCTGCTATGGCTATGGCTACGGCTAGTATGGCTATGGCTATGGCTGCTATGGCTATGGCTATCGCTATGGCTATTATAGCTATTGATACGGCTGCTATGGATATGACTGTTGCTATGGCTATAGCTGTTACGGCTATAGCTTTGGCTGCTATGGCTAAGCCTTTCATGGCGGTGGCTTCTATCGTTATCGCTATGGATATGACTGCTATGGTCATGGCTATGGCTGCTCTAGCTGCGCGTATGTCTACTATGACCATGTCTATGGCTGCTATAGCTATGGCTGCTATGGCTCTGGCTATGGCTATGGTCATGTCTATGGCTGTTATGGCTATGGCAATGGCAGCTATGGCTTTGGCTTTCTCTAGGGCTATGGCTGCTATGGCTATGTCTATGGCTCCTATGGCTCTGGATACGGCTGCTAACGGCTATGACTGTGGCAATGGCTATAGCTGCTATGGCTATGGCATGGCTGCTATGGCTATGGCTATGGCTACGACTATGGCTGCTCGGGCCACCATGGCTATGGCTATGGCTGCTATGGCTATGGCTATGGCTATGGCTGCTATGGCTATGGCTTCAATGACTATGGCTTCTATGGCTATCGGTATGGCTACGACTGCTATGGCTATGGCTATGGCTATGGCTGCTATGGCTATGGCTACGGCCACTATGGCCATGGCAATGGCTGCTATAGCTATGGCTATGTCAGTTATGGCTATGGTTATGGCTATGTCTGCTATGGCTATGGCTGCTATGGCTTTGGCTATGGCTGCTTTGGCAATGGCTATAGCTGCTATGGCTATGGCTATGCCATTGGCTGCTGTGGCTATGGTTATGTCTATGGCTGCTATGGCTTATTCCATGGCTATGGCTATGGCTGTGGCAGCTATGGCTGTGGTTATGGCTATGGCTGCTATGACTCTGTCTACCGCTGCTATGGCTATGGCTATGTCTACGTCTATGTCTGCCATAGGCGCCATGGCTGTGGCTATGGCTGCTATGGCTATGGCTACGGCTGCGTCTGCTATGGCTATGTATGCTATGGCTTTGGCCATGGCTATTGCTGCCATAGCTATGGCTATGGCAGCTATGGCTGTGGTTATGGCTATGGCTGCTATGGCTATGGCTATGGCTGCTCTGGCTATGGCTATGGCACTGTCTACTATGGATATAGCTATGGCTGCTATCGCTATGGCTATGGCTACGGCAGCTATGGCTGTCGCAATGGCTGCTCTGGATATAGCTATGGCCGCTATGGCTATGACTATGGCTATGGCTGCTGTGGCTATGGCTATGTCTATGGCTGGTATGGCTATGGCTATGGCTATGTTTGCTATGGCTATGGCTGCGATGTCTATGGCTATGGCTATGGCTGCTATAGCTATGGCTATGGCTATGGCTGCTATGGCTGCGGGTATGTCTACTATGACCATGACTGTGGCTGCTATGGATATGGCTATGGCTGCTATGGCTATGGTTATGGGTATGTCAGTTATGGCTATGGCTTCTATGGCTATGTCTACTATGGCTACGGATACGGCTGCTATGGCTATGGCTGCTATGGCTATGGCTATGGCTGCTATGGCTATGGCTATGGCTATGGCTGCAATGGCTATGGCTATGTCTATGGCTGCTATGGCTATGGCTATGTATGAGGCGGCTTTGGATATAGCTATGGCTGCTATGGCTATGGCTATGGCTACGGCTGCTATGGCTATCGCTATGGCTGCTATGGCTATGGCTATGGCTGCTATGGCTATGGCTACGGCTGCTATGAGTATGGCTATTGCTGCTATGGCTATGGCTATGGCTGCTATTGCTATGGCTATGTCTACTATGGCCATGGTTGCGGCTGCTATGGCTATAGCTATGGCCGCTATGGTTATGGTTATGGCTATGGCTGCTATGGCTATCGCTATGTCTTCTATGGCTATCGCTATGGCTATGACCGCTATGGCTATTGCTATGGCTATGGCTGCTATGGCTATGCCTTTTATGGCATTGGCCTCTCTGGCTATCGCTATGGCTATGACTGCTATGGTTATGGCTATGGCTGCTATGGTTATGGCTATGGCTATGGCTGCTATGGCTATGGCTATAGCTATGGCTGCTATGGCTAAGGCTATGTCTACTATGGCCATGGCTGCGGCTGCTGTGGCTATGGCTATGGCCGCTGTGGTTATGGTTATGGCTATGGCTGCTATGGCTATGGCTATGTCTATGGCTGGTATGGCTATGGCTATGGCTATGTTTGCTATGGCTATGGCTGCGATGTCTATGGCTATGACTATGGCTGCTATAGCTATGGCTATGGCTATGGCTGCAATGGCTGCGGGTATGTCTACTATGACCATGGCTGTGGCTGCTATGGATATGGCTATGGCTGCTATGGCTATGGTTATGGCTATGTCCGTTATGGCTATGGCATGTATGGCTATGTCTACTATGGCTACGGATACGGCTGCTATGGCTATGGCTATGGTTGCGGCTGCTATGGCTATGGCTGCTATGGCTATGGCTATGGCTGCTATGAGTATGGCTATTGCTGCTATGGCTATGGCTATGGCTGCTATTGCTATGGCTATGTCTACTGTGGCCATGGCTGCGGCTGCTATGGCTATGGCTATGGCCACTATGGTTATGGTTATGGCTATGTCTGCTATGGCTATGGCTATGGCTTCTATGGCTATCGCTATGGCTATGACCGCTATGGCTATTGCTATGGCTATGGCTGCTATGGCTATGCCTTTTATGGCATTGACCTCTCTGGCTATCGCTATGGCTATGACTGCTATGATTATGGCTATGGCTGCTATGGTTATGGCTATGGCTATGGCTGCTATGGCTATGGCTATAGCTATGGCTGCTATGGCTAAGGCTATGTCTACTATGGCCATGGCTGCGGCTGCTGTGGCTATGGCTATGGCCGCTGTGGTTATGGTTATGGCTATGACCGCTATGGCTATTGCTATGGCTATGGCTGCTATGGCTATGCCTTTTATGGCATTGGCCTCTCTGCCTATCGCTATGGCTATGACTGCTATGGTTATGGCTATGGCTGCTATGGTTATGGCTATGGCTATGGCTGCTATGGCTATGGCTATAGCTATGGCTGCTATGGCTAAGGCTATGTCTACTATGGCCATGGCTGCGGCTGCTGTGGCTATGGCTATGGCCGCTGTGGTTATGGTTATGGCTATGGCTGCTATGGCTATGGCTATGCCTATGGCTTGTATGGCTATCGCTATAGCTATGACTGCTATGGCTATGGCTATGGCTATGGCTGCCATGGCTATGGCTATGCCTATGACTGTGGCTATGGCTGTATCTGCTATGGCTATGGCTATGGCTACTACGGCTATGGATACGGCTGCCATGGTTTTGGCTACGGCTTCTATGGCTATGGCTATGGCTGCTATGCCTATGGCTATGGCTATGGCTATGGCTGCTATGGCTATGGCTATGGCTATGGCTCCAATGGCTATGGCTATGTCTATGGCTGCTATGGCTATGGCTATGTCTATGGCTGCTATGTCTATGGCTAAGTGTGTGGCTGCTTTGTATATAGCTATGGCTTCTATGGCTATGGCTATGGCTACGGCTATGGCTGCTATGGCCGCCATGGCTATGGCTGTGGCTGCTATAGCTATGGCTATGTCAGTTATGGCTATGGTTATGGCTATGTCTGCTATGGCTATGGCTGCTATGGCTTTGGCGATGGCTGCTTTGGCTATGGCTATAGCTGCTATGGCTATGGCTATGGCATTGGCTGCTGTGGCTATGGCTGTGTCTATGTCTATGGCTGCTATGTCTTTGGCCATGGCTATGGCTGCTATGGCTATGGCTGTGGCAGCTATGGCTGTGGTTATGGCTACGGCTGCTATGGCTATCGCTATGGCTGCTATGGCTATGGCTATGGCTGCTATGGCTATGGCTATGGCTGCTATGACTATGGCTATGGCTGCTATGGCTATGGCTATGGCTGCTATTGCTATGGCTATGTCTACTGTGGCCATGGCTGCGGCTGCTATGGCTATGGCTATGGCCGCTATGGTTATGGTTATGGCTATGGCTGCTATGGCTATGGCTATGGCTTCTATGGCTATCGCTATGGCTATGACCGCTATGGCTATTGCTATGGCTATGGCTGCTATGACTATGGCTATGGCTGCTGTGGCTATGGCTATGTCTATGGCTGGTATGGCTATGGCTATGGCTATGTTTGCTATGGCTATGGCTGCGATGTCTATGGCTATGACTATGGCTGCTATAGCTATGGCTATGGCTATGGCTGCAATGGCTGCGGGTATGTCTACTATGACCATGGCTGTGGCTGCTATGGATATGGCTATGGCTGCTATGGCTATGGTTATGGCTATGTCCGTTATGGCTATGGCATGTATGGCTATGTCTACTATGGCTACGGATACGGCTGCTATGGCTATGGCTATGGTTGCGGCTGCTATGTCTATGGCTGCTATGGCTATGGCTATGGCTGCTATGAGTATGGCTATTGCTGCTATGGCTATGGCTATGGCTGCTATTGCTATGGCTATGTCTACTGTGGCCATGGCTGCGGCTGCTATGGCTATGGCTATGGCCACTATGGTTATGGTTATGGCTATGTCTGCTATGGCTATGGCTATGGCTTCTATGGCTATCGCTATGGCTATGACCGCTATGGCTATTGCTATGGCTATGGCTGCTATGGCTATGCCTTTTATGGCATTGGCCTCTCTGGCTATCGCTATGGCTATGACTGCTATGATTGTGGCTATGGCTGCTATGGTTATGGCTATGGCTATGGCTGCTATGGCTATGGCTATAGCTATGGCTGCTATGGCTAAGGCTATGTCTACTATGGCCATGGCTGCGGCTGCTGTGGCTATGGCTATGGCCGCTGTGGTTATGGTTATGGCTATGGCTGCTATGGCTATGGCTATGCCTATGGCTTGTATGGCTATCGCTATAGCTATGACTGCTATGGCTATGGCTATGGCTATGGCTGCCATGGCTATGGCTATGCCTATGACTGTGGCTATGGCTGTATCTGCTATGGCTATGGCTATGGCTACTACGGCTATGGATACGGCTGCTATGGTTTTGGCTACGGCTTCTATGGCTATGGCTATGGCTGCTATGCCTATGGCTATGGCTACGGCTATGGCTGCCATGGCCGCCATGGCTATGGCTATCGCTGCTATGGCTATGGCTATGGCTGCTATGGCTATGGCTATGGCTATGGCTCCAATGGCTATGGCTATGTCTATGGCTGCTATGGCTATGGCTATGTCTATGGCTAAGTGTGTGGCTGCTTTGTATATAGCTATGGCTGCTATGGCTATGGCTATGGCTACGGCTATGGCTGCTATGTCCGCCATGGCTATGGCTATGGCTGCTATAGCTATGGCTATGTCAGTTATGGCTATGGTTATGGCTATGTCTGCTATGGCTATGGCTGGTATGGCTTTGGCGATGGCTGCTTTGGCTATGGCTATAGCTGCTATGGCTATGGCTATGGCATTGGCAGCTGTGGCTATGGCTATGTCTATGTCTATGGCTGCTATGTCTTTGGCCATGGCTATGGCTGCTATGGCTATGGCTGTGGCAGCTATGGCTGTGGTTATGGCTACGGCTGCTATGGCTATCGCTATGGCTGCTATGGCTATGGCTATGGCTGCTATGGCTATGGCTATGGCTGCTATGACTATGGCTATGGCTGCTGTGGCTATGGCTATGTCTATGGCTGGTATGGCTATGGCTATGGCTATGTTTGCTATGGCTATGGCTGCGATGTCTATGGCTATGACTATGGCTGCTATAGCTATGGCTATGGCTATGGCTGCTATGGCTGCGGGTATGTCTACTATGACCATGGCTGTGGCTGCTATGGATATGGCTATGGCTGCTATGGCTATGGTTATGGCTATGCCAGTTATGGCTATGGCTTGTATGGCTATGTCTACTATGGCTACGGATACGGCTGCTATGGCTATGGCTATGGTTGCGGCTGTTATGGCTATGGCTGCTATGGCTATGGCTATGGCTGCTATGGCTATGGCTATGGCTATGTCTGCAATGGCTATGGCTATGTCTATGGCTGCTATGGCTATGGCTGTGGCAGCTATGGCTGTGGTTATGGCTACGGCTGCTATGGCTATCGCTATGGCTGCTATGGCTATGGCTATGGCTGCTATGGCTATGGCTATGGCTGCTATGACTATGGCTATGGCTGCTGTGGCTATGGCTATGTCTATGGCTGGTATGGCTATGGCTATGGCTATGTTTGCTATGGCTATGGCTGCGATGTCTATGGCTATGACTATGGCTGCTATAGCTATGGCTATGGCTATGGCTGCTATGGCTGCGGGTATGTCTACTATGACCATGGCTGTGGCTGCTATGGATATGGCTATGGCTGCTATGGCTATGGCTATTGCTATGGCTTCTATGGCTATGGCTACTATGGCTCTGCATACGGCTGCTACGGCTATGACTGTGGCAATGGCTATAGCTGCTATGGCTATTGCTATGGCTGCTAAGGCTATGCCTTTTATAGCTGTGGCTTGTATGGCTATCGCTATGGCTATTGCTGCTATGGTTATGGCTATGGCTGCTATGGCTATGGCATGGCTGCTGTGGCTATGGCTATGTCTATGGCTGCTATGGCTATGGCTACGGCTGCTATGGCTATGGCTGAAGCTGCTATGGCTATGGCTATGCCTGCTATGACTATGGCTATGGCTGCTATGGCTATCGCTATGGCTGCTATGGCTATGGCTATGGCTCCTATGACTATGGCTATGGATACTTTGGCTGTGGCTAAAGCTGCTTTGGCTATGGCTAAAGCTGCTATGGCAATGGCTATGTGTATGGCAATGGCTGCGATGGCTACGGCTATGGCTGCTATGGCTATGGCTATGGCTGCTATAGCTATGGCTATGTCTGCTTTGGCTATGGCTATGGCTCCTTTAGATATGCCTATCGCTGCTATAGCTACGGCTATGGCTAATATGAATTTGGCTATGGCTGTTATGGCTATGGCTGTGCCTGCTATGGCTATGGCTATGGCTGCTATGGCTATGGTTATGGCTATGTCCGTTATGGCTATGGCATGTATGGCTATGTCTACTATGGCTACGGATACGGCTGCTATGGCTATGGCTATGGTTGCGGCTGCTATGGCTATGGCTGCTATGGCTATGGCTATGGCTGCTATGAGTATGGCTATTGCTGCTATGGCTATGGCTATGGCTGCTATTGCTATGGCTATGTCTACTGTGGCCATGGCTGCGGCTGCTATGGCTATGGCTATGGCCACTATGGTTATGGTTATGGCTATGTCTGCTATGGCTATGGCTATGGCTTCTATGGCTATCGCTATGGCTATGACCGCTATGGCTATTGCTATGGCTATGGCTGCTATGGCTATGCCCTTTATGGCATTGGCCTCTCTGGCTATCGCTATGGCTATGACTGCTATGATTATGGCTATGGCTGCTATGGTTATGGCTATGGCTATGGCTGCTATGGCTATGGCTATAGCTATGGCTGCTATGGCTAAGGCTATGTCTACTATGGCCATGGCTGCGGCTGCTGTGGCTATGGCTATGGCCGCTGTGGTTATGGTTATGGCTATGGCTGCTATGGCTATGGCTATGCCTATGGCTTGTATGGCTATCGCTATAGCTATGACTGCTATGGCTATGGCTATGGCTATGGCTGCCATGGCTATGGCTATGCCTATGACTGTGGCTATGGCTGTATCTGCTATGGCTATGGCTATGGCTACTACGGCTATGGATACGGCTGCTATGGTTTTGGCTACGGCTTCTATGGCTATGGCTATGGCTGCTATGCCTATGGCTATGGCTACGGCTATGGCTGCTATGGCCGCCATGGCTATGGCTATGGCTGCTATGGCTATGGCTATGGCTGCTATGGCTATGGCTATGGCTATGGCTCCAATGGCTATGGCTATGTCTATGGCTGCTATGGCTATGGCTATGTCTATGGCTGCTATGTCTATGGCTAAGTGTGTGGCTGCTTTGTATATAGCTATGGCTGCTATGGGTATGGCTATGGCTACGGCTATGGCTGCTATGGCCGCCATGGCTATGGCTATGGCTGCTATAGCTATGGCTATGTCAGTTATGGCTATGGTTATGGCTATGTCTGCTATGGCTATGGCTGCTATGGCTTTGGCGATGGCTGCTTTGGCTATGGCTATAGCTGCTATGGCTATGGCTATGGCATTGGCTGCTGTGGCTATGGCTATGTCTATGTCTATGGCTGCTATGTCTTTGGCCATGGCTATGGCTGCTATGGCTATGGCTGTGACCGCTATGGTTATGGTTATGGCTATGGCTGCTATGGCTATGGCTATGGCTTCTATGGCTATCGCTATGGCTACGACCGCTATGGCTATTGCTATGGCTATGGCTGCTATGGCTATGGCTATGGCAGTTATGGCTAAGGTTATGGCTATGTCTGCTATGGCTATGGCTGCTATGTCTTTGGCGATGGCTGCTTTGGCTATGGCTATAGCTGCTATGGCTATGGCTGCTATGGCTACGGCTGTGGCAGCTATGGCTGTGGTTATGGCTATGGCTGCTATGGCTATGGCTACGGCTGCTATGGCTATGGCTGAAGCTGCTATGGCTATGGCCATGCCTGCTATGACTATGGCTATGGATGCTTTGGCTATGGATAAAGCTGCTATGGCTATGGCTATGTCTGCTATGGCTATGGCTATTGCTGCTATGGCTATGTCTATGGCTGCTATGAGTATGGCTATTGCTGCTATGTGTGATGGCTATGGCAGCTATTGCTATGGCTATGTCTACTGTGGCCATGGCTGCGGCTGCTATGGCTATGGCTATGGCCGCTATGGTTATGGTTATGGCTATGGCTGCTATGGCTATGGCTATGGCTTCTATGGCTATCGCTATGGCTATGACCGCTATGGCTATTGCTATGGCTATGGCTGCTATGGCTATGCCTTTTATGGCATTGGCCTCTCTGGCTATCGCTATGGCTATGACTGCTATGGTTATGGCTATGGCTGCTATGGTTATGGCTATGGCTATGGCTGCTATGGCTATGGCTATAGCTATGGCTGCTATGGCTAAGGCTATGTCTACTATGGCCATGGCTGCTGCTGCTGTGGATATGGCTATGGCTGCTATGGCTATGGCTATGGCTTCTATGGCTATAGCTATGGCTATGACCGCTATGGCTATTGCTATGGCTATGGCTGCTATGGCTATGCCTTTTATGGCATTGGCCTCTCTGGCTATCGCTATGGCTATGACTGCTATGGTTATGGCTATGGCTGCTATGGTTATGGCTATGGCTATGGCTGCTATGGCTATGGCTATAGCTATGGCTGCTATGGCTAAGGCTATGTCTACTATGGCCATGGCTGCTGCTGCTGTGGATATGGCTATGGCTGCTATGGTTATGGCAATGGCTACGGCTGCTATGGCTATGGCTATGGCAGTAATGGCTATGGTTATGGCTATGTGTGCTACGGCTACGGCTGCTATGGCTATGGCTATGGCTGCTATGGCTATGGTTATGGCTGCTATGGATATGGCTATGACTATTGCTGCTATGGCTATGGCTATGGCTATGGCTATTGCTGCTATGGCTGTGGCTATGGCTATGACAATGGCTGCTACGGCTATGGCTATAACTGCTATGGCTATGGCATTGGCTACTGTGGCTATATCTATGTCTATGGCTGCTATGGCTATGGCTATGGCTATGGCTACTATGGATATAGCTATGGCTGCTATTGCTATGGCTGTTGCTATGGCTGTTACGGCTGTGGCTATGGCTACGGCTGCTGTGGCTACGCCATTGGCTATGGCTCGTATGGCTATTGCTATGGCTGCTATGGCTACGGCTGCTATGGCTATGGCTATGGCTGCAATGGCTACGGCTATGGCTGCTATGGCTATGGCTATGGCTGCTTTGGCTAGGGCTGCTATAGCTATGGCTATGACTGCTATGGCTATGGCTATGGCTGCTATGGCTATGGCTATGGCTCCTTTGGCTATGGCTGCTATAGCTATGGCTATGGCTGATATGCCTATGGCTATAGCTGCTATGGCTATGGCTATGGATGCTTTGGCTATGGCTATGGCCGCTATGGCTATGGCTATGGATGCTATGGATATGGCAACGGCTGCTATGGCTATGGCTGCGGCTCCTAAGGTTATCGCTATGCGTGCTATTGCTATGGCTATGGCTGCTATGGCTATGACTATGGCTGCTATTTCTGCTATGGCTATGGCTATTCCTGCTATGGCTACCGCTATGGCTATGGCTATGGCTGCTATGGCTACGGCTATGGCTGCTATGGCTATGGCTATGGCTCCTATGGATATGGCGATGGCTCCTATGGCTATGGCTATGGATGCTTTGGCTATGGCTAAATCTGCTATGGCTATGACTATTACTGCTACAGCTATGGCAATGGCTGCTATATCTATGGCTGCTATAGCTATGGCTATGGCTGCTATTGCTATGACTATGGCTGCTATGGCTATGGCTATGTCTGCTATGGCTGTGGCTATGGCTATGTCTGCTACAGCTATGGCTACGGCTATGGCTGCTATGGCTATCGCTATGGCTGCGATGTCTATGGCTATGGCTATGGCTGCTAGAGCTATGGCTATGGCTATGGCTGCTATGGCTATGGCTATGGCTATGTCTGCAATGGCTATGGCTATGTATATGGCTGCTATGGCTATGGCTATGTATGTGGCTGCTTTGGATATAGCTATGGCTGCTATTGCTATGGCTATGGCTACGGCTGCTATGGCTATCGCTATGGCTGCTATGGCTATGGCTATGGCTGCTATGGCTATGGCTATGGCTGCTATGAGTATGGCTATTGCTGCTATGGCTATGGCTATGGCTGCTATTGCTATGGCTATGTCTACTATGGCCATGGCTGCGGCTGCTATGGCTATGGCTGTGACCGCTATGGTTATGGTTATGGCTATGGCTGCTATGGCTATGGCTATGGCTTCTATGGCTATCGCTATGGCTACGACCGCTATGGCTATTGCTATGGCTATGGCTGCGATGGCTATGTCTATGGCAGTTATGGCTAAGGTTATGGCTATGTCTGCTATGGCTATGGCTGCTATGTCTTTGGCGATGGCTGCTTTGGCTATGGCTATAGCTGCTATGGCTATGGCTGCTATGGCTACGGCTGTTGCAGCTATGGCTGTGGTTATGGCTATGGCTGCTATGGCTATGGCTACGGCTGCTATGGCTATGGCTGAAGCTGCTATGGCTATGGCCATGCCTGCTATGACTATGGCTATGGATGCTTTGGCTATGGATAAAGCTGCTATGGCTATGGCTATGTCTGCTATGGCTATGGCTATTGCTGCTATGGCTATGGTTATGGCTATGGCTGATATGGCTATGGCTATGGCTGCTATGGCTGTTGCTATGCGTCCTATGGCTATGGCTATGGCTGCTATGGCTATGGCTATGGCTATGGCTGCTATGGCTATGGCTACGTCTGCTATGACTGCTATGACTATGGCTAAAGCTGCTATGTCTATGGCTATGTCTGCTATTGCTATGACTATTGCTGCTTTGGCTATGGCTATGTCTGCTATGGCTGTGGCTATGGCTATGGCTGCTATGGCTATGGCTATGGCTGCTATGGCTGTATGGCTATTGCTATTGCTGCTATGGCTATGGCTATGGCTATTACTATGGCTGCGATGGCTACGGCTATGGCTGCTATGGCTATGGCTATGCCTGCTATGGTTATGGCTACGGCTGCTATGGCTATGGCTGCGGCTGCTATGGCTATCGCTATTCGTGCTATTGCTATGGCTATGGCTGCTATGGCTATAGCTATGGCGTCTATGGCTGCTATGCCTATGGCTATTGCTGCTATGCCTATTGCTATGGCTATGGCTATGGCTTCTATGGCTGCTATTCCTATGGCTATTGCTGCTATGGCTACTGCTATGGCTATGGCTATGTCTGCTATGGCTATGGCTATGGCTGCTATGGCTATGTCTTCAATGGCTATGGCCTCTATGGCTATCGGTATGGCTATGAATGCTATGGCTATGGCTATGGCTATGGCTATGGCTATGGCTGCTATGGCTATGGCAACGGCTACAATGTCCATGGCTATGGCTGCTATGGCTATGGCTATGGCAGTCATGGCTATGGTTATGGCTATGTCTGCTATGGCTACGCCTGCTATGGCTATGGCAATGGCAGTTATAGCTAAGGTTATGGCTATGTCTGCTATGGCTATGGCTGCTATCGCTTTGGCGATGGCTGCTTTGGCTATGGCTATAGCTGCTATGGCTATGGCTATGGCTACGTCTATGTCTGCCATTGGCGCCATGGCTATGGCTATGGCTGCTATGGCTATGGCTACGGCTGCGTCTGGTATGGCTATGGTTGCTATGGCTTTGGCCATGGCTACTGCTGCTTTAGCTATGGCTATGGCAGCTATGGCTGTGGTTATGGCTATGGCTGCTATGGCTATGGCTGTGTCTGCTATGGCTATGGCTACGGCTAGTATGGCTATGGCTATGGCTGCTATGGCTCTGGCTATGGCTATGGTCATGTCTATGGCTGTTATGGCTATGGCAATGGCAGCTATGGCTTTGGCTTTGTCTAGGGCTATGGCTGCTATGGCTACGGCTATGGCTCCTATGGCTCTGGATACGGCTGCTAACGGCTATGACTGTGGCAATGGCTATAGCTGCTATGGCTATGGCATGGCTGCTATGGCTATGGCTATGGCTACGACTATGGCTGCTCGGGCCACCATGGCTATGGCTATGGCTGCTATGGCTTTGGCTATGGCTGCTTTGGCAATGGCTATAGCTGCTATGGCTATGTCTATGCCATTGGCTGCAGTCGCTATGGTTATGTCTATGGCTGCTATGGCTTAGGCCATGGCTATGGCTATGGCTGTGGCAGCTATGGCTGTGGTTATGGTTATGGCTGCTATGACTATGTCTACCGCTGCTATGGCTATGGCTATGGCTACGTCTATGTCTGCCATAGGCGCCATGGCTATGGCTATGGCTGCTATGGCTATGGCTACGGCTGCGTCTGCTATGGCTATGGATGCTATGGCTTTGGCCATGGCTATTGCTGCTATAGCTATGGCTATGGCAGCTATGGCTGTGGTTATGGCTATGGCTGCTATGGCTATGGCTATGGCTGCTCTGGCTATGGCTATGGCACTGTCTACTATGGATATAGCTATGGCTGCTATCGCTATGGCTATGGCTACGGCAGCTATGGCTGTCGCAATGGCTGCTCTTGATATAGCTATGGCCGCTATGGCTATGGCAATGGCTACGGCTGGTACGGCTATCGCGATGACTGCTATGACTACGGGTATGGCTATGGCTATGGCTGCTATGGCTATGGCTCCTATGGCTATGGCTATGGCTGCTATGGCTATGACTATGGCTATGGCTGCTGTGGCTATGGCTATGTCTATGGCTGGTATGGCTATGGCTATGGCTATGTTTGCTATGGCTATGGCTACGGCTGCTATGGCCATCGCTATGGCTGCTATGGCTATGGCTATGGCTGCTATGGCTATGGCTATGGCTGCTATGAGTATGGCTATTGCTGCTATGGCTATGGCTATGGCTTCTATGGCTATCGCTATGGCTATGACCGCTATGGCTATTGCTATGGCTATGGCTGCTATGGCTATGGCTATGGCAGTTATGGCTAAGGTTATGGCTATGTCTGCTATGGCTATGGCTGCTATGTCTTTGGCGATGGCTGCTTTGGCTATGGCTATGGCTGCTATGGCTATGGCTGCTATGGCTATCGCTGTGGCAGCTATGGCTGTGGTTATGGCTATGGCTGCTATGGCTATGGCTACGGCTGCTATGGCTATGGCTGAAGCTGCTATGGCTATGGCTATGCCTGCTATGACTATGGCTATGGATGCTTTGGCTATGGATAAAGCTGCTATGGCTATGGCTATGTCTGCTATGGCTATGGCTATTGCTGCTATGGCTATGGCTATGGCTATGGCTGCTATGTCTATGGCTGTGGCTATGGCTGCTATGGCTGTGGCTATGGCTATGGCTGCTGTGGCTATGGCATTGGCTATGGCCCGTATGGCTATGGCTATGGCTGCAATGGCTATGCCTATGGCTGCTATAGCAATGGCTGCTGTAGCTATTGCTATGGCTGCTAATGCTTTGGCTACGGCTATGGCTATAGCTATGGCTGCTTTGGCTATGGCTGCTATAGCTATGGCTATGGCTGATATGGCTATGGCTATAACTGCTATGGCTATGGCTATGGGTACTTTGGCTATGGCTATGGCTATGTCTGCTATGGCTGCTATGGCTATTGCTGTTGCTGCTCTGGCTATGGCTATGGCTATGGCTATGCCTGCGATGGGTACGGCTATGGCTGCTATGGCTATGGCTATGGCTGCTATGGCTATGGCTATGGATGCTATGGCTATGACTATGGCTGCTATGGCTATGGCTATGGCTGCTATGGCTGCTATGGCTGTGGCTGTTGCTGCTATGGCTATGGATGCTATGGCTATGGCTATGGCTGCGATGGCTACGGCTATGACTGCTATGGCTATGGCATTGGCTGCTGTGGCTATGGCTATGGCTATGACAATGGCTGCTATAGCTATGGCTATGTCTGCTATGTCTATGGCTGGTATAGCTATGCCTATGGCTGCTGCGGCTATGGCTATAACTGCTATGGCTATGGCATCGGCTAATGTGGCTATGGCTATGTCTTTGGCTGCTATGGCTATTGCTATTGCTGCTATGGCTATGGCTATGTGTATGGCAATGGCTGCGATGGCTACGGCTATGGCTGCTATGGCTATGGCTATGGCTGCTATAGCTATGGCTATGACTGCTTTGGCTATGGCGGCGATAGCTATGGCTATGGCTGATATGGCTATGGTACCTATACATATGGATATGGCTGCTATGGCCATGGCAATGGCTGCTATGGCCATGGCTATGGCTGCTATGGCTATGGTTACGGCTGCT
Source organism: Calliopsis andreniformis (assembly GCF_051401765.1). Classification (NCBI taxonomy): domain Eukaryota; kingdom Metazoa; phylum Arthropoda; class Insecta; order Hymenoptera; family Andrenidae; genus Calliopsis; species Calliopsis andreniformis. The sequence continues at coordinate 213,852 of NW_027480606.1, forward strand.
ATGGCTATCGCTATGGCTGCTATGGCTATGACAATGGCTGCTATGGCTATGGCAATGGCTGCTATATCTATGTTAAAGGTATGCCTATGGCTGCAACGGCTATGGCTATAACTGCTATGGCTATGGAATTGGCTACTGTGGCTATGGCTGTTGCTATGGCTGTTATGGCTGTGGCTATGGCTACGGCTGCTGTGGTTGTGGCATTGGCTATGGCTCGTATGGCTATGGCTATGGCTGCTATGGCTACGGCTGCTATGGCTATGCCTATGGCAGCTCTGGCAATGGCTGCTATAGCTATGGCTATGGCTGCTAATGCTATGGATATGGCTAGGGCTCCAATGGGTATGGCTATGGCTGCTATGGTTATGGCTACGGCTGCTATGGCTATGGCTATGGCTGCTATGGCTACGGCTATGGCTGCTATGGCTATGGCTATGGGTGCTTCGGCTATGGCTGCTATAGCTATGGCTATGGCTGATATGGCTATGGCTATGACTATTATGGCTATGGCTATGCCGATGACTGCTATGGCTATGGCTATGGCTGCTGTGGTTGTGGCTATGGCTGCTATGGCTATGGCTGCGGCTGCTATTGTTATCGCTATGCGTGCTATTGCTATGGCTATGGCTGCTATGTCTATGGCTGGCATAGGTATGCCTATGGCTGCTATGGCTATGGCTACGGCTGCTAGGGCTGCTATGGCCATGACTATTGCTGCTATGGCTACTGCTATGGCTATGGCTATGGCTGCTATGGCTACGGCTATGGCTGCTATGGCTATGGCTATGGCTCCTATGGATATGGCGATGGCTCCTATGGCTATGGCCATGGATGCTTTGGCTATGGCTAAATATGCTATGGCTATGACTATTACTGCTACAGCTATGGCAATGGCTGCTATATCTATGGCTGCTATAGCTATGGCTATGCCTGCTATTGCTATGACTATGGCTGCTATGGCTATGGCTATGTCTGCTATGGCTGTGGCTATGGCTATGTCTGCTACAGCTATGGCTACGGCTATGGCTGCTATGGCTATCGCTATGGCTGCTATGGCTATGGCTATGGCTCCTATGACTATGGCTGTGGATACTTTGTCTGTGGCTAAAGCTGCTATGCCTACGATTATAGCTGCTATAGCTATGCCTATGGCTGGTACGGCTATGGCTATAACTGCTATGGCTATGTCATTGGCTGCAGTGGCTATGGCTATGGCTATGGCTGCAATGGCTATGTCTAGGCTGCTATGGCTATCGCTATGCGTGCTATTATTGCTATGGCTATGGCTCCGATGGCTATGCCCATGGCTGCTACGGCTGTGGCTATTGCTGCTGTGGATATAGCTATGTCTCCTATGGCTATGGCTATGTCAGTTATGGCTATGGTTATGGCTGTGTCTGCTATGGCTATGGCTGCTATGGCTTTGGCGATGGCTGCTTTGGCTATGGCTATAGCTGCTATGGCTATGGCTATGGCATTGGCTGCTGTGGCTATGGCTATGTGTATGTCTATGGCTGCTATGTCTTTGGCCATGGCTATGGCTGCTATGGCCATGGCTGTGGCAGCTATGGCTATGGTTATGGCTATGGCTGCTATGACTATGGCTACCGCTGCTATGGCTATGGCTATGGCTACGTCTATGTCTGCCATAGGCGCCATGGCTATGGTTATGGCTGCTATGGCTATGGCTACGGCTGCGTCTGCTATGGCTATGGATGCTATGGCTTTGGCCATGGCTATTGCTGCTATAGCTATGGCTATGGCAGCTATGGCTGTGGTTATGGCTATGGCTGCTATGGCTATGGCTATGGCTGCTATGGATATGGCTATGGCACTGTCTACTGTGGATATAGCTATGGCTGCTATGGCTATGGCTATGGCTACGGCAGCTATGGCTGTCGCTATGGCTGCTCTGGATATAGCTATGGCCGCTATGGCTATGGCATTGGCTACGGCTGGTACGGCTATCGCGATGACTGCTATGGCTACGGGTATGGCTATGGCTATGGCTGCTATGGCTATGGCTCCTATGGCTATGGCTATGGCTGCTATGGCTATGACTATGGCTATGGCTGCTGTGGCTATGGCTATGTCTATGGCTGGTATGGCTATGGCTATGGCTATGTTTGCTATGGCTATGGCTGCGATGTCTATGGCTATGGCTACGGCTGCTATAGCTATGGCTATGGCTATGGCTGGTATGGCTGCGGGTATGTCTACTATGACCATGGCTGTGGCTGCTATGGATATGGCTATGGCTGCTATGGCTATGGTTATGGCTATGTCAGTTACGGCTATGGCTTCTATGGCTATGTCTACTATGGCTACGGATACGGCTGCTATGGCTATGGCTCTGGTTGCGGCTGCTATGGCTATGGCTGCTATGGCTATGGCTATGGCTGCTATGGCTATGGCTATGGCTGCAATGGCTATGGCTATGTCTATGGCTGCTATGGCTATGGCTATGTATGTGGCTGCTTTGGATATAGCTATGGCTGCTATGGCTATGGCTATGGCTACGGCTGCTATGGCTATCGCTATGGCTGCTATGGCTATGGCTTAGGCTGCTATGGCTATGGCTATGGCTGCTATGAGTATGGCTATTGCTGCTATGGCTATGGCTATGGCTGCTATTGCTATGGCTATGTCTACTATGGCCATGCTTGCGGCTGCTATGGCTATAGCTATGGCCGCTATGGTTATGGTTATGGCTATGGCTGCTATGGCTATGGCTATGGCTGCTATGGTTATGGCAATGGCTACGGCTGCTATGGCTATGGCTATAGCTATGGCTGCTATGGCTAAGGCTATGTCTACTATGGCCATGGCTGCGGCTGCTGTGGCTATGGCTATGGGCGCTGTGGTTATGGTTATGGCTATGGCTGCTATGGCTATGGCTATGCCTATGGCTTGTATGGCTATCGCTATAGCTATGACTGCTATGGCTATGGCTATGGCTATGGCTGCCATGGCTATGGCTATGCCTATGACTGTGGCTATGGCTGTATCTGCTATGGCTATGGCTATGGCTACTACGCCTATGGATACGGCTGCTATGGTTTTGGCTACGGCTTCTATGGCTATGGCTATGGCTGCTATGCCTATGGCTATGGCTACGGCTATGGCTGCTATGGCCGCCATGGCTATGGCTATGGCTGCTATGGCTATGGCTATGGCTGCTATGGCTATGGCTATGGCTATGGCTCCAATGGCTATGGCTATGTCTATGGCTGCTATGGCTATGGCTATGTCTATGGCAGCTATGTCTATGGCTAAGTGTGTGGCTGCTTTGTATATAGCTATGGCTGCTATGGCTATGGCTATGGCTACGGCTATGGCTGCTATGGCCGCCATGGCTATGGCTATGGCTGCTATAGCTATGGCTATGTCAGTTATGGCTATGGTTATGGCTATGTCTGCTATGGCTATGGCTGCTATGGCTTTGGCGATGGCTGCTTTGGCTATGGCTATAGCTGCTATGGCTATGGCTATGGCATTGGCTGCTGTGGCTATGGCTATGTCTATGTCTATGGCTGCTATGTCTTTGGCCATGGCTATGGCTGCTATGGCTATGGCTGTGGCAGCTATGGCTGTGGTTATGGCTACGGCTGCTATGGCTATCGCTAAGGCTGCTATGGCTATGGCTATGGCTGCTATGGCTATGGCTATGGCTGCTATGACTATGGCTATGGCTGCTGTGGCTATGGCTATGTCTATGGCTGGTATGGCTATGGCTATGGCTATGTTTGCTATGGCTATGGCTGCGATGTCTATGGCTATGACTATGGCTGCTATAGCTATGGCTATGGCTATGGCTGCTATGGCTGCGGGTATGTCTGCTATGACCATGGCTGTGGCTGCTATGGATATGGCTATGGCTGCTATGGCTATGGTTATGGCTATGTCAGTTATGGCTATGGCTTGTATGGCTATGTCTACTATGGCTACGGATACGGCTTCTATGGCTATGGCTATGGTTGCGGCTGCTATGGCTATGGCTGCTATGGCTATGGCTATGGCTGCTATGGCTATGGCTATGGCTATGTCTGCAATGGCTATGGCTATGTCTATGGCTGGTATGGCTATGGCTATGTATGTGGCTGCTTTGGATATAGCTATGGCTGCTATTGCTATGGCTATGGCTCCGGCTGCTATGGCTATAGCTATGGCTGCTATGGCTATGGCTATGGCTGCTATGGCTATGTCTATGGCTGCTATGAGTATGGCTATTGCTGCTATGGCTATGGCTATGGCTGCTATGGCTATGCCTTTTATGGCATTGGCCTCTCTGGCCATCGCTATGGCTATGACTGCTATGGTTATGGCTATGGCTGCTATGGTTATGGCTATGGCTATGGCTGCTATGGCTATGGCTATAGCTATGGCTGCTATGGCTAAGGCTATGTCTACTATGGCCATGGCTGCGTCTGCTGTGGATATGGCTATGGCTGCTATGGCTATGGCTATGGCTTCTATGGCTATCGCTATGGCTATGACCGCTATGGCTATTGCTATGGCTATGGCTGCTATGGCTATGCGTTTTATGGCATTGGCCTCTCTGGCTATCGCTATGGCTATGACTGCTATGGTTATGGCTATGGCTGCTATGGTTATGGCAATGGCTACGGCTGCTATGGCTATGGCTATGGCAGTAATGGCTATGGTTATGGCTATGTGTGCTACGGCTACGGCTGCTATGGCTATGGCTATGGCAGTTATGGCTAAGGTTATGGCTATGTGTGCTATGGCTATGGCTGCTATGTCTTTGGCGATGGCTGCTTTGGCTATGGCTATAGCTGCTATGGCTATGGCTATGGCATTGGCTGCTGTGGCTAGGGCTATTTCTATGTCTATGGCTGCTATGTCTTTGGCCATGGCTATGGCTGCTATGGCTATGGCTGTGGCAGCTATGGCTGTGGTTATGGCTATGGCTGCTATGACTATGGCTACCGCTACTATGGCTATGGCTGTGGCTACGCCTATGTCTGCCATAGGCGCCATGGCTATGGCTATGGCTGCTATGGCCATGGCTATTGCTGCTATAGCTATGCCTATGTCTATGGCTGGTATGGCTATGGCTATGGCTACGTTTGCTATGGCTATGGCTGCTATGTCTATGGCTATGGCTATGGCTGCTATAGCTATGGCTATGGCTATGGCTGCTATGGCTGCGGGTATGTCTACTATGACCATGGCTGTGGCTGCTATGGATATGGCTATGGCTGCTATGGCTATGGCTATGGCTGCTATGGCTATGGCTATGGCTGCTATGAGTATGGCTATTGCTGCTATGGCTATGGCTATGGCTGCTATTGCTATGGCTATGTCTACTATGGCCATGGCTGCGGCTGCTATGGCTATGGCTGTGACCGCTATGGTTATGGTTATGGCTATGGCTGCTATGGCTATGGCTATGGCTTCTATGGCTATCGCTATGGCTACGACCGCTATGGCTATTGCTATGGCTATGGCTGCGATGGCTATGTCTATGGCAGTTATGGCTAAGGTTATGGCTATGTCTGCTATGGCTATGGCTGCTATGTCTTTGGCGATGGCTGCTTTGGCTATGGCTATAGCGGCTATGGCTATGGCTGCTATGGCTACGGCTGTTGCAGCTATGGCTGTGGTTATGGCTATGGCTGCTATGGCTATGGCTACGGCTGCTATGGCTATGGCTGAAGCTGCTATGGCTATGGCCATGCCTGCTATGACTATGGCTATGGATGCTTTGGCTATGGATAAAGCTGCTATGGCTATGGCTATGTCTGCTATGGCTATGGCTATTGCTGCTATGGCTATGGTTATGGCTATGGCTGATATGGCTATGGCTATGGCTGCTATGGCTGTTGCTATGCGTCCTATGGCTATGGCTATGGCTGCTATGGCTATGGCTATGGCTATGGCTGCTATGGCTATGGCTACGTCTGCTATGACTGCTATGACTATGGCTAAAGCTGCTATGTCTATGGCTATGTCTGCTATTGCTATGACTATTGCTGCTTTGGCTATGGCTATGTCTGCTATGGCTGTGGCTATGGCTATGGCTGCTATGGCTATGGCTATGGCTGCTATGGCTGTATGGCTATTGCTATTGCTGCTATGGCTATGGCTATGGCTATTACTATGGCTGCGATGGCTACGGCTATGGCTGCTATGGCTATGGCTATGCCTGCTATGGTTATGGCTACGGCTGCTATGGCTATGGCTGCGGCTGCTATGGCTATCGCTATTCGTGCTATTGCTATGGCTATGGCTGCTATGGCTATAGCTATGGCGTCTATGGCTGCTATGCCTATGGCTATTGCTGCTATGCCTATTGCTATGGCTATGGCTATGGCTTCTATGGCTGCTATTCCTATGGCTATTGCTGCTATGGCTACTGCTATGGCTATGGCTATGTCTGCTATGGCTATGGCTATGGCTGCTATGGCTATGTCTTCAATGGCTATGGCCTCTATGGCTATCGGTATGGCTATGAATGCTATGGCTATGGCTATGGCTATGGCTGCTATGGCTATGGCAACGGCTACAATGTCCATGGCTATGGCTGCTATGGCTATGGCTATGGCAGTCATGGCTATGGTTATGGCTATGTCTGCTATGGCTACGCCTGCTATGGCTATGGCAATGGCAGTTATAGCTAAGGTTATGGCTATGTCTGCTATGGCTATGGCTGCTATCGCTTTGGCGATGGCTGCTTTGGCTATGGCTATAGCTGCTATGGCTATGGCTATGGCTACGTCTATGTCTGCCATTGGCGCCATGGCTATGGCTATGGCTGCTATGGCTATGGCTACGGCTGCGTCTGGTATGGCTATGGTTGCTATGGCTTTGGCCATGGCTACTGCTGCTTTAGCTATGGCTATGGCAGCTATGGCTGTGGTTATGGCTATGGCTGCTATGGCTATGGCTGTGTCTGCTATGGCTATGGCTACGGCTAGTATGGCTATGGCTATGGCTGCTATGGCTATGGCTATCGCTATGGCTATTATAGCTATTGATACGGCTGCTATGGCTATGACTGTTGCTATGGCTATAGCTGCTACGGCTATAGCTTTGGCTGCTATGGCTAAGCCTTTCATGGCTGTGGCTTCTATCGTTATCGCTATGGCTATGACTGCTATGGTTATGGCTATGGTTGCTCTAGCTGCGGGTATGTCTACTATGACCATGTCTATGGCTGCTATAGCTATGGCTGCTATGGCTCTGGCTATGGCTATGGTCATGTCTATGGCTGTTATGGCTATGGCAATGGCAGCTATGGCTTTGGCTTTGTCTAGGGCTATGGCTGCTATGGCTACGGCTATGGCTCCTATGGCTCTGGATACGGCTGCTAACGGCTATGACTGTGGCAATGGCTATAGCTGCTATGGCTATGGCATGGCTGCTATGGCTATGGCTATGGCTACGACTATGGCTGCTCGGGCCACCATGGCTATGGCTATGGCTGCTATGGCTTTGGCTATGGCTGCTTTGGCAATGGCTATAGCTGCTATGGCTATGGCTATGCCATTGGCTGCAGTCGCTATGGTTATGTCTATGGCTGCTATGGCTTAGGCCATGGCTATGGCTATGGCTGTGGCAGCTATGGCTGTGGTTATGGTTATGGCTGCTATGACTATGTCTACCGCTGCTATGGCTATGGCTATGGCTACGTCTATGTCTGCCATAGGCGCCATGGCTATGGCTATGGCTGCTATGGCTATGGCTACGGCTGCGTCTGCTATGGCTATGGATGCTATGGCTTTGGCCATGGCTATTGCTGCTATAGCTATGGCTATGGCAGCTATGGCTGTGGTTATGGCTATGGCTGCTATGGCTATGGCTATGGCTGCTCTGGCTATGGCTATGGCACTGTCTACTATGGATATAGCTATGGCTGCTATCGCTATGGCTATGGCTACGGCAGCTATGGCTGTCGCAATGGCTGCTCTTGATATAGCTATGGCCGCTATGGCTATGGCAATGGCTACGGCTGGTACGGCTATCGCGATGACTGCTATGACTACGGGTATGGCTATGGCTATGGCTGCTATGGCTATGGCTCCTATGGCTATGGCTATGGCTGCTATGGCTATGACTATGGCTATGGCTGCTGTGGCTATGGCTATGTCTATGGCTGGTATGGCTATGGCTATGGCTATGTTTGCTATGGCTATGGCTACGGCTGCTATGGCCATCGCTATGGCTGCTATGGCTATGGCTATGGCTGCTATGGCTATGGCTATGGCTGCTATGAGTATGGCTATTGCTGCTATGGCTATGGCTATGGCTTCTATGGCTATCGCTATGGCTATGACCGCTATGGCTATTGCTATGGCTATGGCTGCTATGGCTATGGCTATGGCAGTTATGTCTAAGGTTATGGCTATGTCTGCTATGGCTATGGCTGCTATGTCTTTGGCGATGGCTGCTTTGGCTATGGCTATGGCTGCTATGGCTATGGCTGCTATGGCTATCGCTGTGGCAGCTATGGCTGTGGTTATGGCTATGGCTGCTATGGCTATGGCTACGGCTGCTATGGCTATGGCTGAAGCTGCTATGGCTATGGCTATGCCTGCTATGACTATGGCTATGGATGCTTTGGCTATGGATAAAGCTGCTATGGCTATGGCTATGTCTGCTATGGCTATGGCTATTGCTGCTATGGCTATGGCTATGGCTATGGCTGCTATGTCTATGGCTGTGGCTATGGCTGCTATGGCTGTGGCTATGGCTATGGCTGCTGTGGCTATGGCATTGGCTATGGCCCGTATGGCTATGGCTATGGCTGCAATGGCTATGCCTATGGCTGCTATAGCAATGGCTGCTGTAGCTATTGCTATGGCTGCTAATGCTTTGGCTACGGCTATGGCTATAGCTATGGCTGCTTTGGCTATGGCTGCTATAGCTATGGCTATGGCTGATATGGCTATGGCTATAACTGCTATGGCTATGGCTATGGGTACTTTGGCTATGGCTATGGCTATGTCTGCTATGGCTGCTATGGCTATTGCTGTTGCTGCTCTGGCTATGGCTATGGCTATGGCTATGCCTGCGATGGGTACGGCTATGGCTGCTATGGCTATGGCTATGGCTGCTATGGCTATGGCTATGGATGCTATGGCTATGACTATGGCTGCTATGGCTATGGCTATGGCTGCTATGGCTGCTATGGCTGTGGCTGTTGCTGCTATGGCTATGGATGCTATGGCTATGGCTATGGCTGCGATGGCTACGGCTATGACTGCTATGGCTATGGCATTGGCTGCTGTGGCTATGGCTATGGCTATGACAATGGCTGCTATAGCTATGGCTATGTCTGCTATGTCTATGGCTGGTATAGCTATGCCTATGGCTGCTGCGGCTATGGCTATAACTGCTATGGCTATGGCATCGGCTAATGTGGCTATGGCTATGTCTTTGGCTGCTATGGCTATTGCTATTGCTGCTATGGCTATGGCTATGTGTATGGCAATGGCTGCGATGGCTACGGCTATGGCTGCTATGGCTATGGCTATGGCTGCTATAGCTATGGCTATGACTGCTTTGGCTATGGCGGCGATAGCTATGGCTATGGCTGATATGGCTATGGTACCTATACATATGGATATGGCTGCTATGGCCATGGCAATGGCTGCTATGGCCATGGCTATGGCTGCTATGGCTATGGTTACGGCTGCTATGGCTATCGCTATGGCTGCTATGGCTATGACAATGGCTGCTATGGCTATGGCAATGGCTGCTATATCTATGTTAAAGGTATGCCTATGGCTGCAACGGCTATGGCTATAACTGCTATGGCTATGGAATTGGCTACTGTGGCTATGGCTGTTGCTATGGCTGTTATGGCTGTGGCTATGGCTACGGCTGCTGTGGTTGTGGCATTGGCTATGGCTCGTATGGCTATGGCTATGGCTGCTATGGCTACGGCTGCTATGGCTATGCCTATGGCAGCTCTGGCAATGGCTGCTATAGCTATGGCTATGGCTGCTAATGCTATGGATATGGCTAGGGCTCCAATGGGTATGGCTATGGCTGCTATGGTTATGGCTACGGCTGCTATGGCTATGGCTATGGCTGCTATGGCTACGGCTATGGCTGCTATGGCTATGGCTATGGGTGCTTCGGCTATGGCTGCTATAGCTATGGCTATGGCTGATATGGCTATGGCTATGACTATTATGGCTATGGCTATGCCGATGACTGCTATGGCTATGGCTATGGCTGCTGTGGTTGTGGCTATGGCTGCTATGGCTATGGCTGCGGCTGCTATTGTTATCGCTATGCGTGCTATTGCTATGGCTATGGCTGCTATGTCTATGGCTGGCATAGGTATGCCTATGGCTGCTATGGCTATGGCTACGGCTGCTAGGGCTGCTATGGCCATGACTATTGCTGCTATGGCTACTGCTATGGCTATGGCTATGGCTGCTATGGCTACGGCTATGGCTGCTATGGCTATGGCTATGGCTCCTATGGATATGGCGATGGCTCCTATGGCTATGGCCATGGATGCTTTGGCTATGGCTAAATATGCTATGGCTATGACTATTACTGCTACAGCTATGGCAATGGCTGCTATATCTATGGCTGCTATAGCTATGGCTATGCCTGCTATTGCTATGACTATGGCTGCTATGGCTATGGCTATGTCTGCTATGGCTGTGGCTATGGCTATGTCTGCTACAGCTATGGCTACGGCTATGGCTGCTATGGCTATCGCTATGGCTGCTATGGCTATGGCTATGGCTCCTATGACTATGGCTGTGGATACTTTGTCTGTGGGTAAAGCTGCTATGCCTACGATTATAGCTGCTATAGCTATGCCTATGGCTGGTACGGCTATGGCTATAACTGCTATGGCTATGTCATTGGCTGCAGTGGCTATGGCTATGGCTATGGCTGCAATGGCTATGTCTAGGCTGCTATGGCTATCGCTATGCGTGCTATTATTGCTATGGCTATGGCTCCGATGGCTATGCCCATGGCTGCTACGGCTGTGGCTATTGCTGCTGTGGATATAGCTATGTCTCCTATGGCTATGGCTATGTCAGTTATGGCTATGGTTATGGCTGTGTCTGCTATGGCTATGGCTGCTATGGCTTTGGCGATGGCTGCTTTGGCTATGGCTATAGCTGCTATGGCTATGGCTATGGCATTGGCTGCTGTGGCTATGGCTATGTGTATGTCTATGGCTGCTATGTCTTTGGCCATGGCTATGGCTGCTATGGCCATGGCTGTGGCAGCTATGGCTATGGTTATGGCTATGGCTGCTATGACTATGGCTACCGCTGCTATGGCTATGGCTATGGCTACGTCTATGTTTGCCATAGGCGCCATGGCTATGGTTATGGCTGCTATGGCTATGGCTACGGCTGCGTCTGCTATGGCTATGGATGCTATGGCTTTGGCCATGGCTATTGCTGCTATAGCTATGGCTATGGCAGCTATGGCTGTGGTTATGGCTATGGCTGCTATGGCTATGGCTATGGCTGCTATGGATATGGCTATGGCACTGTCTACTGTGGATATAGCTATGGCTGCTATGGCTATGGCTATGGCTACGGCAGCTATGGCTGTCGCTATGGCTGCTCTGGATATAGCTATGGCCGCTATGGCTATGGCATTGGCTACGGCTGGTACGGCTATCGCGATGACTGCTATGGCTACGGGTATGGCTATGGCTATGGCTGCTATGGCTATGGCTCCTATGGCTATGGCTATGGCTGCTATGGCTATGACTATGGCTATGGCTGCTGTGGCTATGGCTATGTCTATGGCTGGTATGGCTATGGCTATGGCTATGTTTGCTATGGCTATGGCTGCGATGTCTATGGCTATGGCTACGGCTGCTATAGCTATGGCTATGGCTATGGCTGGTATGGCTGCGGGTATGTCTACTATGACCATGGCTGTGGCTGCTATGGATATGGCTATGGCTGCTATGGCTATGGTTATGGCTATGTCAGTTACGGCTATGGCTTCTATGGCTATGTCTACTATGGCTACGGATACGGCTGCTATGGCTATGGCTCTGGTTGCGGCTGCTATGGCTATGGCTGCTATGGCTATGGCTATGGCTGCTATGGCTATGGCTATGGCTATGGCTGCAATGGCTATGGCTATGTCTATGGCTGCTATGGCTATGGCTATGTATGTGGCTGCTTTGGATATAGCTATGGCTGCTATGGCTATGGCTATGGCTACGGCTGCTATGGCTATCGCTATGGCTGCTATGGCTATGGCTTAGGCTGCTATGGCTATGGCTATGGCTGCTATGAGTATGGCTATTGCTGCTATGGCTATGGCTATGGCTGCTATTGCTATGGCTATGTCTACTATGGCCATGCTTGCGGCTGCTATGGCTATAGCTATGGCCGCTATGGTTATGGTTATGGCTATGGCTGCTATGGCTATGGCTATGGCTGCTATGGTTATGGCAATGGCTACGGCTGCTATGGCTATGGCTATAGCTATGGCTGCTATGGCTAAGGCTATGTCTACTATGGCCATGGCTGCGGCTGCTGTGGCTATGGCTATGGGCGCTGTGGTTATGGTTATGTCTATGGCTGCTATGGCTATGGCTATGCCTATGGCTTGTATGGCTATCGCTATAGCTATGACTGCTATGGCTATGGCTATGGCTATGGCTGCCATGGCTATGGCTATGCCTATGACTGTGGCTATGGCTGTATCTGCTATGGCTATGGCTATGGCTACTACGCCTATGGATACGGCTGCTATGGTTTTGGCTACGGCTTCTATGGCTATGGCTATGGCTGCTATGCCTATGGCTATGGCTACGGCTATGGCTGCTATGGCCGCCATGGCTATGGCTATGGCTGCTATGGCTATGGCTATGGCTGCTATGGCTATGGCTATGGCTATGGCTCCAATGGCTATGGCTATGTCTATGGCTGCTATGGCTATGGCTATGTCTATGGCAGCTATGTCTATGGCTAAGTGTGTGGCTGCTTTGTATATAGCTATGGCTGCTATGGCTATGGCTATGGCTACGGCTATGGCTGCTATGGCCGCCATGGCTATGGCTATGGCTGCTATAGCTATGGCTATGTCAGTTATGGCTATGGTTATGGCTATGTCTGCTATGGCTATGGCTGCTATGGCTTTGGCGATGGCTGCTTTGGCTATGGCTATAGCTGCTATGGCTATGGCTATGGCATTGGCTGCTGTGGCTATGGCTATGTCTATGTCTATGGCTGCTATGTCTTTGGCCATGGCTATGGCTGCTATGGCTATGGCTGTGGCAGCTATGGCTGTGGTTATGGCTACGGCTGCTATGGCTATCGCTAAGGCTGCTATGGCTATGGCTATGGCTGCTATGGCTATGGCTATGGCTGCTATGACTATGGCTATGGCTGCTGTGGCTATGGCTATGTCTATGGCTGGTATGGCTATGGCTATGGCTATGTTTGCTATGGCTATGGCTGCGATGTCTATGGCTATGACTATGGCTGCTATAGCTATGGCTATGGCTATGGCTGCTATGGCTGCGGGTATGTCTGCTATGACCATGGCTGTGGCTGCTATGGATATGGCTATGGCTGCTATGGCTATGGTTATGGCTATGTCAGTTATGGCTATGGCTTGTATGGCTATGTCTACTATGGCTACGGATACGGCTTCTATGGCTATGGCTATGGTTGCGGCTGCTATGGCTATGGCTGCTATGGCTATGGCTATGGCTGCTATGGCTATGGCTATGGCTATGTCTGCAATGGCTATGGCTATGTCTATGGCTGCTATGGCTATGGCTATGTATGTGGCTGCTTTGGATATAGCTATGGCTGCTATTGCTATGGCTATGGCTCCGGCTGCTATGGCTATAGCTATGGCTGCTATGGCTATGGCTATGGCTGCTATGGCTATGTCTATGGCTGCTATGAGTATGGCTATTGCTGCTATGGCTATGGCTATGGCTGCTATGGCTATGCCTTTTATGGCATTGGCCTCTCTGGCCATCGCTATGGCTATGACTGCTATGGTTATGGCTATGGCTGCTATGGTTATGGCTATGGCTATGGCTTCTATGGCTATGGCTATAGCTATGGCTGCTATGGCTAAGGCTATGTCTACTATGGCCATGGCTGCGTCTGCTGTGGATATGGCTATGGCTGCTATGGCTATGGCTATGGCTTCTATGGCTATCGCTATGGCTATGACCGCTATGGCTATTGCTATGGCTATGGCTGCTATGGCTATGCGTTTTATGGCATTGGCCTCTCTGGCTATCGCTATGGCTATGACTGCTATGGTTATGGCTATGGCTGCTATGGTTATGGCAATGGCTACGGCTGCTATGGCTATGGCTATGGCAGTAATGGCTATGGTTATGGCTATGTGTGCTACGGCTACGGCTGCTATGGCTATGGCTATGGCAGTTATGGCTAAGGTTATGGCTATGTGTGCTATGGCTATGGCTGCTATGTCTTTGGCGATGGCTGCTTTGGCTATGGCTATAGCTGCTATGGCTATGGCTATGGCATTGGCTGCTGTGGCTAGGGCTATTTCTATGTCTATGGCTGCTATGTCTTTGGCCATGGCTATGGCTGCTATGGCTATGGCTGTGGCAGCTATGGCTGTGGTTATGGCTATGGCTGCTATGACTATGGCTACCGCTACTATGGCTATGGCTATGGCTACGCCTATGTCTGCCATAGGCGCCATGGCTATGGCTATGGCTGCTATGGCCATGGCTATTGCTGCTATAGCTATGCCTATGTCTATGGCTGGTATGGCTATGGCTATGGCTACGTTTGCTATGGCTATGGCTGCTATGTCTATGGCTATGGCTATGGCTGCTATAGCTATGGCTATGGCTATGGCTGCTATGGCTGCGGGTATGTCTACTATGACCATGGCTGTGGCTGCTATGGATATGGCTATGGCTGCTATGGCTATGGCTATGGCTATGGCTTCTATGGCTATGGCTACTATGGCTCTGCATACGGCTGCTACGGCTATGACTGTGGCAATGGCTATAGCTGCTATGGCTATTGCTATGGCTGCTAAGGCTATGCCTTTTATAGCTGTGGCTTGTATGGCTATTGCTATGGCTACTGCTGCTATGGTTATGGCTATGGCTGCTGTGGCTATGGCATGGCTGCTGTGGCTATGGCTATGTCTATGGCTGCTATGGCTTTGGCCATGGCTATGGCTATGGCTATGGCTGCTATGGCTATGGCTACGGCTACAATGTCCATGGTTATGGCTGCTATGGCTATGGCTATGGCAGTCATGGCTATGGTTATGGCTATGTCTGCTATGGCTACGCCTGCTATGGCTATGGCTATGGCAGTTATGGCTAAGGTTATGGCTATGTCTGCTATGGCTATGGCTGCTATCGCTTTGGCGATGGCTGCTTTGGCTATGGCTATAGCTGCTATGGCTATGGCTATGGCTACGTCTATGTCTGCCATTGGCGCCATGGCTATGGCTGTGGCTGCTATGGCTATGGCTACGGCTGCGTCTGCTATGGCTATGGTTGCGATGGCTTTGGCCATGGCTACTGCTGCTATAGCTATGGCTATGGCAGCTATGGCTGTGGTTATGGCTATGGCTGCTATGGCTATGGCTGTGTCTGCTATGGCTATGGCTACGGCTAGTATGGCTATGGCTATGGCTGCTATGGCTATGGCTATCGCTATGGCTATTATAGCTATTGATACGGCTGCTATGGCTATGACTGTTGCTATGGCTATAGCTGCTACGGCTATAGCTTTGGCTGCTATGGCTAAGCCTATCATGGCTGTGGCTTCTATCGTTATCGCTATGGCTATGACTGCTATGGTCATGGCTATGGCTGCTCTTGCTGCGGGTATGTCTACTATGACCATGTCTATGGCTGCTATAGCTATGGCTGCTATGGCTCTGGCTATGGCTATGGTCATGTCTATGGCTGTTATGGCTATGGCAATGGCAGCTATGGCTTTGGCTTTGTCTAGGGCTATGGCTGCTATGGCTACGGCTATGGCTCCTATGGTTCTGGATACGGCTGCTAACGGCTATGACTGTGGCAATGGCTATAGCTGCTATGGCTATGGCATGGCTGCTATGGCTATGGCTATGGCTACGACTATGGCTGCTCGGGCCACCATGGCTATGGCTATGGCTGCTATGGCTATGGCTACGGCCACTATGGCCATGGCTATGGCTGCTATAGCTATGGCTATGTCAGTTATGGCTATGGTTATGGCTATGTCTGCTATGGCTATGGCTGCTATGGCTTTGGCTATGGCTGCTTTGGCAATGGCTATAGCTGCTCTGGCTATGGCTATGCCACTGGCTGCTGTGGATATGGTTATGTCTATGGCTGCTATGGCTTAGGCCATGGCTATGGCTATGGCTGTGGCAGCTATGGCTGTGGTTATGGCTATGGCTGCTATGACTATGTCTACCGCTGCTATGGCTATGGCTATGGCTACGTCTATGTCTGCCATAGGCGCCATGGCTATGGCTATGGCTGCTATGGCTATGGCTACGGCTGCGTCTGCTATGGCTATGGATGCTATGGCTTTGGCCATGGCTATTGCTGCTATAGCTATGGCTATGGCAGCTATGGCTGTGGTTATGGCTATGGCTGCTATAGCTATGGCTATGGCTGCTCTGGCTATGGCTATGGCACTGTCTACTATGGATATAGCTATGGCTGCTATCGCTATGGCTATGGCTACGGCAGCTATGGCTGTCGCAATGGCTGCTCTTGATATAGCTATGGCCGCTATGGCTATGGCAATGGCTACGGCTGGTACGGCTATCGCGATGACTGCTATGGCTACGGGTATGGCTATGGCTATGGCTGCTATGGCTATGGCTCCTATGGCTATGGCTATGGCTGCTATAGCTATGACTATGGCTATGGCTGCTGTGGCTATGGCTATGTCTATGGCTGGTATGGCTATGGCTATGGCTATGTTTGCTATGGCTATGGCTGCGATGTCTATGGCTATGGCTATGGCTGCTATAGCTATGGCTATGGCTATGGCTGCTATGGCTATGGCTATGGCTATGTCTGCAATGGCTATGGCTATGTATATGGCTGCTATGGCTATGGCTATGTATGTGGCTGCTTTGGATATAGCTATGGCTGCTATGAGTATGGCTATTGCTGCTATGGCTATGGCTATGGCTGCTATTGCTATGGCTATGTCTACTATGGCCATGGCTGCGGCTGCTATGGCTATGGCTATGGCCGCTATGGTTATGGTTATGGCTATGGCTGCTATGGCTATGGCTATGGCTTCTATGGCTATCGCTATGGCTATGACCGCTATGGCTATTGCTATGGCTATGGCTGCTGTGGCTATGGCTGTGGCAGCTATGGCTGTGGTTATGTCTATGGCTGCTATGGCTATGGCTACGGCTGCTATGGCTATGGCTGAAGCTGCTATGGCTATGGCTATGCCTGCTATGACTATGGCTATGGATGCTTTGGCTATGGATAAAGCTGCTATGGCTATGGCTATGTCTGCTATGGCTATGGCTATTGCTGCTATGGCTATGGCTATGGCTATGGCTGATATGGCTATGGCTATGGCTGCTATGGCTGTTGCTATGCGTCCTATGGCTATGGCTATGGCTGCTATGGCTATGGCTATGGCTATGGCTGCTATGGCTAAGGCTACGTCTGCTATGACTGCTATGACTATGGCTAAAGCTGCTATGTCTATGGCTATGTCTGCTATGGCTATGGCTATTTCTGCATTGGCTATGGCTATGGCTATGGCTGATATGGCTATGGCTATGGCTGCTATGGCTATGGCTACTATAGCTATGGCTATGGCTGCTATTGCTATGACTATTGCTGCTTTGGCTATGGCTATGTCTGCTATGGCTGTGGCTATGGCTATGGCTGCTATGGCTATGGCTATGGCTGCTATGGCTGTATGGCTATTGCTATTGCTGCTATGGCTATGGCTATGGCTATGACTATGGCTGCGATGGTTACGGCTATGGCTGCTATGGCTATGGCTATGCCTGCTATGGTTATGGCTACGGCTGCTATGGCTATGGCTGCGGCTGCTATGGCTATCGCTATTCGTGCTGTTGCTATGGCTATGGCTGCTATGGCTATAGCTATGGCTTCTATGGCTGCTATGCCTATGGCTATTGCTGCTATGGCTATTGCTATGGCTATGGCTATGGCTTCTGTGGCTGCTATTCCTATGGCTATTGCTGCTATGGCTACTGCTTTGGCTATGGCTATGTCTGCTATGGCTATGGCTATGGCTGCTAGGGCTGCTATGGCTGTGACTATTGGTGCTATGGCTATGGCTATGGCTATGACAATAGCAGGTGTGGCTATGGCTATGGCTGCTATGTGTATGGCTATGTCTATGGCTGCTATGGGTATGGCTATGTCTATGGCTGCTATGGATATAGCTATGGCTGCTATGGATATAGCTATGGCTGTTATGGCTATGGCTATTGCTGCTATGGCTGCTGTGGCTATGACTGTTGCTGCTATTGCTATGACTATGGCTATGGCTATTGCTGCTATGGCTGTGGCTATGGCTACAGTGGCTATGGCTATGGCTATGGCTGCGATGGCTATGTCTATGGTTGCTGTTGCTAATGCGTCTATCTGCTATGGCTATGGCTACGGCTGCTATGGCTGTCGCTATGCGTGCTATGGCTATGCCTATGGCTATTGCTGTGGCTATGGCTATGGCTGCTATGGCTACGGCTACGGCTGCAGTGGCTATGGCTATGGCTATGACAATGGCTGCTATGGCTATGGCTGTGACTGCGATGGCTACGGCTATGGCTGCTATGGCTATGGCTATGGCTGCTATGGCTATGGCTATGGATGGTATGGCTATGGCAACGGCTGCTATGGCTATGGCTGCGGCTGCTAAGGTTATCGCTATGCGTGCTATTGCTATGGCTATGGCTGCTATGGCTATGACTATGGCTGCTATGGCTGCTATGGCTATGGCTATTGCTTCTATGGCTACTGCTATGGCTATGGCTATGGCTGCTATGGCTACGGCTATGGCTGCTATGGCTATGGCTATGGCTGCTATGGCTATCGCTACGGCTGCTATGGCTATGGCTATGGCTCCTATGACTATGGCTATGGATACTTTGGCTGTGGCTAAAGCTGCTATGCCTACGACTATAGCTGCTATAGCTATGCCTATCGCTGCTACGGCTATGGCTATAACTGCTATGGCTATGGCATTGGCTGCTGTGGCTATGGCTATGGCTATGACAATGGCTCCTATGGCTATGGCTATGGCTGGTATGTCTATGGCTGGTATAGCCATGCCTATGGCTGCTGCGGCTATGGCTATAACTGCTATGGCTATGGCATCGGCTAATGTGGCTATGGCTACGTCTATGGCTGCTATGGCTATGGCTATGGCTATGGCTGCTATTGAAATAGCTATGGCTGCTATGTCTATGTCTGTGGCTATGGCTGCTATGGCTGTGGCCATGGCAATGGCTGCTATGGCCATGGCTATGGCTGCTATGGCTATGGTTATGGCTGCTATGGATATGGCTATGACTATTGCTGCTATGGCTATGGCTATGGCTATGGCTATTGCTGCTATGGCTGTGGCTATGGCTATGACAATGGCTGCTATGGCTATGGCAATGGCTGCTATGTCTATGGTACAGATATGCCTATGGCTGCTACGGCTATGGCTATAACTGCTATGGCTATGGCATTGGCTACTGTGGCTATGTCTATGTCTATGGCTGCTATGGCTATGGCTCTGGCTATGGCTGCTATGGATATAGCTATGGCTGCTATGGCTATGGCTGTTGCTATGGCTGTTACGGCTGTGGCTATGGCTACGGCTGCTGTGGCTACGCCATTGGCTATGGCTCGTATGGCTATGGCTATGGCTGCTATGGCTACGGCTGCTATGGCTATGGCTATGGCTGCTATGGCTACGGCTATGGCTGCTATGGCTATGGCTATGGCTGCTTTGGCTAGGGCTGCTATAGCTATGGCTAAGACTGCTATGGCTATGGCTATGGCTGCTATTGCTATGGCTATGGCTGCTTTGGCTATGGCTGCTATAGCTATGGCTATGGCTGATATGGCTATGGCTATAGCTGCTATGGCTATGGCTATGGATGCTTTGGCTATGGCTATGGCTGCTATGGCTATGGCTATGGATGCTATGGATATGGCAACGGCAGCTATGGCTAAGGCTGCGGCTGCTAAGGTTATCGCTATGCGTGCTATTGCTATGGCTATGGCTGCTATGGCTATGACTATGGCTGCTATTTCTGCTATGGCTATGGCTATTCCTGCTATGGCTACTGCTATGGCTATGGCTATGGCTGCTATGGCTACGGCTATGGCTGCTATGGCTATGATACCTATACATATGGCTATGGCTGCTATGGCCATGGCAATGGCTGCTATGGCCATGGCTATGGCTGCTATGGCTATGGTTATGGCTGCTATGGATATGGCTATGACTATTGCTGCTATGGCTATGGCTATGGCTATGGCTATAGCTGCTATGGCTGTGGCTATGGCTATGACAATGGCTGCTATGGCTATGGCAATGGCTGCTATGTCTATGGTAGAGATATGCCCATGGCTGCTACGGCTATGGCTATAATTGCTATGGCTATGGCTATGGCTGCTTCGGCTATGGCTGCTATAGCTATGGCTATGGCTGATATGGCTATGGCTATGACTGCTATGGCTATGGCTATGCCGATGACTGCTATGTCTATGGCTATGGCTGCTATGGTTGTGGCTATGGCTGCTATGACTATGGCTACGGCTGCTATGGTTATCGCTATGTCTGCTATGGCTGTGGCTATGGCTATGTCTGCTACAGCTATGGCTACGGCTATGGCTGCTATGGCTATCGCTATGGCTGCTATGGCTATGGCTATGGCTCCTATGACTATGGCTGTGGATACTTTGTCTGTGGCTAAAGCTGCTATGCCTACGACTATAGCTGCTATAGCTATGCCTATGGCTGCTACGGCTATGGCTATAACTGCTATGGCTATGGCATTGGCTGCAGTGGCTATGGCTATGGCCATGGCTGCAATGGCTATGTCTAGGCTGCTATGGCTATCGCTATGCGTGCTGTTGCTATGGCTATGGCTCCGATGGCTATGCCCATGGCTGCTACGGCTGTGGCTATTGCTGCTGTGGATATAGCTATGGCTCCTATGGCTATGGCTATGGCTGCTTCGTTTATGGCTGGTATAGCTATGCGTATGGCTGCTACGGCTATGGCCATAACTGCTATGGCTATGGCATTGGCTGCTGTGGCTATGGCTATGGCAATGACAATGGCTGCTATGGCTATGGCTATGGCTGCTATGTCTATGGCTGGTATAGCTATGCCTATGGCTGCTACGGCTATGGCTATAACTGCTATGGCTATGGCATTGGCTACTGTGGCTATGGCTATGGCTATGTCTGCTATGGCTGTGGCTATGGCTATGTCTGCTATAGCTATGGCTACGGCTGCTATGGCTACGGCTGCGGCTGCTATGGTTATCGCTATGCGTGCTATTGCTATGGCTATGGCTGCTATGGCTATGGCTACGGCTGCTATGGCTGTCGCTATGCGTGCTATGGCTATGACTATGGCTGCTATGGCTATGGCTATGGCTGCTATGGCTGCTATGGCTGTGGCTGCTGCTGCTAAGGCTATGGCTATGGCTATGGCTGCTATGGCTACGGCTATGGCTGCTGTGGCTATCGCTATGGCTGCTATGGCTATGGTACCTATACATATGGCTATGGCTGCTATGGCAATGGCAATGGCTGCTATGGCCATGGCTATGGCTGCTATGGCTATGGTTATGGCTGCTATGGATATGGCTATGACTATTGCTGCTATGGCTATGGCTGTGGCTATGGCTATTGCTGCTATGGCTGTGGCTATGGCTATGACAATGGCTGCTATGTCTATGGTATAGATATGCCTATGGCTGCTACGGCTATGGCTATAATTGCTATGGCTATGGCATTGGCTACTGTGGCTATGTCTATGTCTATGGCTGCTATGGATATGGCTATGGCTATGGCTGCTATGGATATAGCTATGGCTGCTATGGCTATGGCTGTTGCAATGGCTGTTACGGCTGTGGCTATGGCTACGGCTGCTGTGGCTACGCCATTGGCTATGGCTCGTATGGCTATGGCTATGGCTGCTATGGCTACGGCTGCTATGGCTATGGCTATGGCTGCTATGGCTACGGCTATGGCTGCTATGGCTATGATACCTATACATATGGCTATGGCTGCTATGGCCATGGCAATGGCTGCTATGGCCATGGCTATGGCTGCTATGGCTATGGTTATGGCTGCTATGGATATGGCTATGACTATTGCTGCTATGGCTATGGCTATGGCTATGGCTATTGCTGCTATGGCTGTGGCTATGGCTATGACAATGGCTGCTATGGCTATGGCAATGGCTGCTATGTCTATGGTAGAGATATGCCCATGGCTGCTACGGCTATGGCTATAATTGCTATGGCTATGGCATTGGCTACTGTGGCTATGTCTATGTCTATGGCTGCTATGGCTGTGGCTATGGCTGCTTTGGCTATGGCTATGGCTATGGCTGATATGTCTATGGCTATGGCTGCTATGGCTACGGCTGCTATGGCTATGCCTATGGCAGCTATGGCAGTGGCTGCTATAGCTATGGCTATGGCTGCTAATGCTATGGATATGGCTATGGCTCCAATGGATATGGCTATGGCTGCTATGGTTATGGCTACGGCAGCTATGGCTATGGCTATGGCCGGTATGGCTACGGCTATGGCTGCTATGGCTATGGCTATGGCTATGGCTATGGCTGCTATGGCTATGGCTATGGCTGCTATGGCTGCTATGCTTATGGCTATTGCTGCTATGGCTACTGCTATGGCCATGGCTATGGCTGCTATGGCTATGGTTCTGGCTGCTATGGATATGGCTATGACTATTGCTGCTATGGCTATGGCTATGGCTATGGCTATTGCTGCTATGGCTGTGGCTATGGCTATGACAATGGCTGCTATGGCTATGGCAATGGCTGCTATGTCTATGGTATTGATATGCCTATGGCTGCTACGGCTATGGCTATAACTGCTATGGCTATGGCATTGGCTACTGTGGCTATGTCTATGTCTATGGCTGCTATGGCTATGGCTATGGCTATGTCTGCTATGGATATAGCTATGGCTGCTATTGCTATGGCTGTTGCTATGTCTGTTACGGCTGTGGCTATGGCTACGGCTGCTGTGGCTACGCCATTGGCTATGTCTCGTATGGCTATGGCTATGGCTGCTATGGCTACGGCTGCTATGGCTGTGGCTATGGCTGCTATGGCTACGGCTATGGCTGCTATAGCTATGGCTATGGCTGCTTTGGCTATGGCTGCTATAGCTATGGCTATGGCTGATATGGCTATGGCTATAGCTGCTATGGCTATGGCTATGGGTACTTTGGCTATGGCTATGGCTGATATGGCTATGGCTATGGCTGCTATGGCTATGTATACGGCTGCTATGGCTGTCGCTATGCATGCTATGCCTATGACTATGGCTGCTATGGCTATGGCTATGGCTGCTATGGCTGCTATGGCTATTGCTATTGCTGCTATGGCTATGGCTATGGCTATGGCTATGCCTGCTATGGCTATCGCTATGGCTGCTATGGCTGTGGCTGTTGCTGCTAAGGCTATGGCCATGGCAATGGCTGCTATGGCCATGGCTATTGCTGCTATGGCTATGGTTATGGCTGCTATGGATATGGCTATGACTATTGCTGCTATGGCTATGGCTATGGCTATGGCTATTGCTGCTATGGCTGTGGCTATGGCTATGACAATGGCTGCTATGGCTATGGCAATGGCTGCTATGTCTATGGTACAGATATGCCTATGGCTGCTACGGCTATGGCTATAACTGCTATGGCTATGGCAGTGGCTACTGTGGCTATGTCTATGCCTATGGCTGCTATGGCTATGGCTCTGGCTATGGCTATGACAATGGCTGCTATGGCTATGGCAATGGCTGCTATGTCTATGGTACAGATACGCCTATGGCTGCTACGGCTATGGCTATAACTGCTATGGCTATGGCAGTGGCTACTGTGGCTATGTCTATGTCTATGGCTGCTATGGCTATGGCTCTGGCTATGGCTGCTATGGATATAGCTATGGCTGCTATGGCTATGGCTGTTGCTATGGCTGTTACGGCTGTGGCTATGGCTACGGCTATGGCTGCTATGGCTAGGCTATGGCTTCTATGGCTATGGATACGGCTGCTATGGCTATGGCTGCGGCTGCTATGGCTATGGCTATGCGTGATATTGCTATGGCTATGGCTGCTATGGCTATGGCTATGGCTGCTATGGCTATGGCTATGGCTGCTACGGCAATGGCTACGGCTGCTATGGCTGTCGCTATGCGTGCTATGGCTATGGATATGGCTGCTAAGGCTATGGCTATGTCTGTTATGGCTGCTATGGCTATTGCTATTGCTGCTATGGCTATGGCTATTGCTATGGCTATGCCTGCGATGTGTACGGCTATGGCTGCTATGGCTATGGCTGTGGCTGCTATGGCTATGGCTGCTGTGGCTATGGCATTGGCTATGGCTCGTATGGCTATGGCAATGGCTGCAATGGCTATGCCTATGGCTGCTATAGCAATGGCTGCTATAGCTGTGGCTATGGCTGCTAATGCTTTGGCTACGGCTATGGCTATAGCTATGGCTGCTTTGGCTATGGCTGCTATAGCTATGGCTATGGCTGATATGGCTATGGCTATAACTGCTATGGCTATGGCTATGGGTACTTTGGCTATGGCTATGGCTATGTCTGCTATGGCTGCTATGGCTATTGCTGTTGCTGCTATGGCTATGGCTATGGCTATGGCTATGCCTGCGATGGATACGGCTATGGCTGCTATGGCTATGGCTATGGCTGCTATGGCTATGGCTATGGATGCTATGGCCATGGCTATGGCTGCTGTGGCTATGGTTATGGCTGTTATGGATAAGGCTATGACTATTGCTGCTATGGCTATGGCTATGGCTATGGCTATTGCTGCTATGGCTGTGGCTATGGCTATGACAATGGCTGCTATGGCTATGGCAATGGCTGCTATGTCTATGGTATAGATATGCCTATGGCTGCTACGGCTATGGCTATAACTGCTATGGCTATGGCATTGGCTACTGTGGCTATGTCTATGTCTATGTCTGCTATGGCTATGGCTATGGCTATGGCTGATATGGCTATGGCTATGGCTGCTATGGCTATGGCTACGGCTGCTATGGCTGTCGCTATGCGTGCTATGGCTATGACTATGGCTGCTATGGCTATGGCTATGGCTGCTATGGCTGCTATGGCTATTGCTGTTGCTGCTATGGCTATGGCTATGGCTATGGCTATGCCTGGGATGGCTACGGCTATGGCTGCTATGGCTATGGCTTTGGCTGCTATGGCTATGGCTACGGCTGCTATGGCTATGGCTGCGGCTGCTATGACTATGGCTATGCGTGCTATTGCTATGGCTGCTATGGCTATGGCTATGGCTGCTTTGGCTATGGCTGCTATAGCTATGGCTATGGCTGATATGGCTATGGCTACGGCTGCTATGGCTATGGCTGCGGCTGCTTTGGTTATCGCTATGCGTGCTATTGCTATGGCTATGGCTGCTATGGCTATGGCTACGGCTGCTATGGCTGTCGCTATGCGTGCTATGGCTATGACTATGGCTGCTATGGCTATGGCTATGGCTGCTAGGGCTGCTATGGCTGTGGCTGTTGCTGCTAAGGCTATGGCTATGGCTATGGCTGCGATGGCTACGGCTATGGCTGCTGTGGCTATCGCTATGGCTGCTATGGTTGTGGCTGTTGCTGCTTAGGCTATGGCCATGGCAATGGCTGCTATGGCCATGGCTATGGCTGCTATGGCTATGGTTATGGCTGCTATGGATATGGCTATGACTATTGCTGCTATGGCTATGGCTATGGCTATGGCTATTGCTGCTATGGCTGTGGCTATGGCTATGCCAATGGCTGCTATGGCTATGGCAATGGCTGCTATGTCTATGGTATAGATATGCCTATGGCTGCTACGGCTATGCCTATAACTGCTATGGCTATGGCATTGGCTACTATGGCTATGTCTATGTCTATGGCTGCTATGGCTATGGTACCTATACATATGGCTATGGCTGCTATGGCAATGGCAATGGCTGCTATGGCCATGCCTATGGCTGCTATGGCTATGGTTATGGCTGCTATGTATATGGCTATGACTATTGCTGCTATGGCTATGGCTATGGCTATGGCTATTGCTGCTATGGCTGTGGCTATGGCTATGACAATGGCTGCTATGTCTATGGTATAGATATGCCTATGGCTGCTACGGCTATGGCTATAATTGCTATGGCTATGGCATTGGCTACTGTGGCTATGTCTATGTCTATGGCTGCTATGGATATGGCTATGGCTATGGCTGCTATGGATATAGCTATGGCTGCTATGGCTATGGCTGTTGCAATGGCTGTTACGGCTGTGGCTATGGCTACGGCTGCTGTGGCTACGCCATTGGCTGTGGCTCGTATGGCTATGGCTATGGCTGCTATGGCTACGGCTGCTATGGCTATGGCTATGGCTGCTATGGCTACGGCTGCTATGGCTATGGCTATGGCTGCTATGGCTACGGCTATGGCTGCTATGGCTATGATACCTATACATATGGCTATGGCTGCTATGGCCATGGCAATGGCTGCTATGGCCATGGCTATGGCTGCTATGGCTATGGTTATGGCTGCTATGGATATGGCTATGAATATTGCTGCTATGGCTATGGCTATGGCTATGGCTATTGCTGCTATGGCTGTGGCTATGGCTATGACAATGGCTGCTATGGCTATGGCAATGGCTGCTATGTCTATGGTATAGATATGCCTATGGCTGCTTCGGCTATGGCTATAATTGCTATGGCTATGGCATTGGCTACTGTGGCTATGTCTATGTCTATGGCTGCTATGGCTGTGGCTATGGCTGCTTTGGCTATGGCTATGGCTATGGCTGATATGGCTATGGCTATGGCTGCTATGGCTACGGCTGCTATGGCTATGCCTATGGCAGCTATGGCAGTGGCTGCTATAGCTATGGCTATGGCTGCTAATGCTATGGATATGGCTATGGCTCCAATGGATATGGCTATGGCTACTATGGTTATGGCTACGGCTGCTATGGCTATGGCTATGGCCGGTATGGCTACGGCTATGGCTGCTATGGCTATGGCTATGGCTGCTTCGGCTATGGCTGCTATAGCTATGGCTATGGCTGATATGGCTATGGCTATGACTGCTATGGCTATGGCATTGGCTGCTGTGGCTATGGCTATGGCTATGACAATGGCTGCTATAGCTATGGCTATGTCTGCTATGTCTATGGCTGGTATAGCTATGCCTATGGCTGCTGCGGCTATGGCTATAACTGCTATGGTTATGGCATCGGCTAATGTGGCTATGGCTATGTCTTCGGCTGCTATGGCTATTGCTATTGCTGCTATGGCTATGGCTATGTGTATGGCAATGGCTGCGATGGCTACGGCTATTGCTGCTATGGCTATGGCTATGGCTGCTATAGCTATGGCTATGACTGCTTTGGCTATGGCGACTATAGCTATGGCTATGGCTGATATGGCTATGGTACCTATACATATGGATATGGCTGCTATGGCCATGGCAATGGCTGCTATGGCCATGGCTATGGCTGCTATGGCTATGGCTATGGCTGCTATGGCTGCTTTGCCTATGGCTATTGCTGCTATGGCTACTGCTATGGCCATGGCTATTGCTGCTATGGCTATGGTTATGTCTGCTATGGATATGGCTATGACTATTGCTGCTATGGCTATGGCTATGGCTATGGCTATTGCTGCTATGGCTGTGGCTATGGCTATGACAATGGCTGCTATGGCTATGGCAATGGCTGCTATGTCTATGGTACAGATATGCCTATGGCTGCTACGGCTATGGCTATAACTGCTATGGCTATGGCAGTGGCTACTGTGGCTATGTCTATGTCTATGGCTGCTATGGCTATGGCTCTGGCTATGGCTGCTATGGATATAGCTATGGCTGCTATGGCTATGGCTGTTGCTATGGCTGTTACAGCTGTGGCTATGGCTACGGCTATGGCTGCTATGGCTAGGCTATGGCTTCTTTGGCTATGGCTACGGCTGCTATGGCTATGGCTGCGGCTGCTATGGCTATGGCTATGCGTGATATTGCTATGGCTATGGCTGCTATGGCTATGGCTATGGCTGCTATGGCTATGGCTATGGCTGCTACGGCAATGGCTACGGCTGCTATGGCTGTCGCTATGCGTGCTATGGCTATGGATATGGCTGCTAAGGCTATGGCTATGTCTGTTATGGCTGCTATGGCTATTGCTATTGCTGCTATGGCTATGGCTATTGCTATGGCTATGCCTGCGATGTGTACGGCTATGGCTGCTATGGCTATGGCTGTGGCTGCTATGGCTATGGCTGCTGTGGCTATGGCATTGGCTATGGCTCGTATGGCTATGGCAATGGCTGCAATGGCTATGCCTATGGCTGCTATAGCAATGGCTGCTATAGCTGTGGCTATGGCTGCTAATGCTTTGGCTACGGCTATGGCTATAGCTATGGCTGCTTTGGCTATGGCTGCTATAGCTATGGCTATGGCTGATATGGCTATGGCTATAACTGCTATGGCTATGGCTATGGGTACTTTGGCTATGGCTATGGCTATGTCTGCTATGGCTGCTATGGCTATTGCTGTTGCTGCTATGGCTATGGCTATGGCTATGGCTATGCCTGCGATGGATACGGCTATGGCTGCTATGGCTATGGCTATGGCTGCTATGGCTATGGCTATGGATGCTATGGCCATGGCTATGGCTGCTGTGGCTATGGTTATGGCTGTTATGGATAAGGCTATGACTATTGCTGCTATGGCTATGGCTATGGCTATGGCTATTGCTGCTATGGCTGTGGCTATGGCTATGACAATGGCTGCTATGGCTATGGCAATGGCTGCTATGTCTATGGTATAGATATGCCTATGGCTGCTACGGCTATGGCTATAACTGCTATGGCTATGGCATTGGCTACTGTGGCTATGTCTATGTCTATGTCTGCTATGGCTATGGCTATGGCTATGGCTGATATGGCTATGGCTATGGCTGCTATGGCTATGGCTACGGCTGCTATGGCTGTCGCTATGCGTGCTATGGCTATGACTATGGCTGCTATGGCTATGGCTATGGCTGCTATGGCTGCTATGGCTATTGCTATTGCTGCTATGGCTATGGCTATGGCTATGGCTATGCCTGGGATGGCTACGGCTATGGCTGCTATGGCTATGGCTTTGGCTGCTATGGCTATGGCTACGGCTGCTATGGCTATGGCTGCGGCTGCTATGACTATGGCTATGCGTGCTATTGCTATGGCTGCTATGGCTATGGCTATGGCTGCTTTGGCTATGGCTGCTATAGCTATGGCTATGGCTGATATGGCTATGGCTACGGCTGCTATGGCTATGGCTGCGGCTGCTTTGGTTATCGCTATGCGTGCTATTGCTATGGCTATGGCTGCTATGGCTATGGCTACGGCTGCTATGGCTGTCGCTATGCGTGCTATGGCTATGACTATGGCTGCTATGGCTATGGCTATGGCTGCTAGGGCTGCTATGGCTGTGGCTGTTGATGCTAAGGCTATGGCTATGGCTATGGCTGCGATGGCTACGGCTATGGCTGCTGTGGCTATCGCTATGGCTGCTATGGTTGTGGCTGTTGCTGCTTAGGCTATGGCCATGGCAATGGCTGCTATGGCCATGGCTATGGCTGCTATGGCTATGGTTATGGCTGCTATGGATATGGCTATGACTATTGCTGCTATGGCTATGGCTATGGCTATGGCTATTGCTGCTATGGCTGTGGCTATGGCTATGCCAATGGCTGCTATGGCTATGGCAATGGCTGCTATGTCTATGGTATAGATATGCCTATGGCTGCTACGGCTATGCCTATAACTGCTATGGCTATGGCATTGGCTACTATGGCTATGTCTATGTCTATGGCTGCTATGGCTATGGTACCTATACATATGGCTATGGCTGCTATGGCAATGGCAATGGCTGCTATGGCCATGGCTATGGCTGCTATGGCTATGGTTATGGCTGCTATGTATATGGCTATGACTATTGCTGCTATGGCTATGGCTATGGCTATGGCTATTGCTGCTATGGCTGTGGCTATGGCTATGACAATGGCTGCTATGTCTATAGTATAGATATGCCTATGGCTGCTACGGCTATGGCTATAATTGCTATGGCTATGGCATTGGCTACTGTGGCTATGTCTATGTCTATGGCTGCTATGGATATGGCTATGGCTATGGCTGCTATGGATATAGCTATGGCTGCTATGGCTATGGCTGTTGCAATGGCTGTTACGGCTGTGGCTATGGCTACGGCTGCTGTGGCTACGCCATTGGCTATGGCTCGTATGGCTATGGCTATGGCTGCTATGGCTACGGCTGCTATGGCTATGGCTATGGCTGCTATGGCTACGGCTGCTATGGCTATGGCTATGGCTGCTATGGCTACGGCTATGGCTGCTATGGCTATGATACCTATACATATGGCTATGGCTGCTATGGCCATGGCAATGGCTGCTATGGCCATGGCTATGGCTGCTATGGCTATGGTTATGGCTGCTATGGATATGGCTATGAATATTGCTGCTATGGCTATGGCTATGGCTATGGCTATTGCTGCTATGGCTGTGGCTATGGCTATGACAATGGCTGCTATGGCTATGGCAATGGCTGCTATGTCTATGGTATAGATATGCCTATGGCTGCTTCGGCTATGGCTATAATTGCTATGGCTATGGCATTGGCTACTGTGGCTATGTCTATGTCTATGGCTGCTATGGCTGTGGCTATGGCTGCTTTGGCTATGGCTATGGCTATGGCTGATATGGCTATGGCTATGGCTGCTATGGCTACGGCTGCTATGGCTATGCCTATGGCAGCTATGGCAGTGGCTGCTATAGCTATGGCTATGGCTGCTAATGCTATGGATATGGCTATGGCTCCAATGGATATGGCTATGGCTACTATGGTTATGGCTACGGCTGCTATGGCTATGGCTATGGCCGGTATGGCTACGGCTATGGCTGCTATGGCTATGGCTATGGCTGCTTCGGCTATGGCTGCTATAGCTATGGCTATGGCTGATATGGCTATGGCTATGACTGCTATGGCTATGGCATTGGCTGCTGTGGCTATGGCTATGGCTATGACAATGGCTGCTATAGCTATGGCTATGTCTGCTATGTCTATGGCTGGTATAGCTATGCCTATGGCTGCTGCGGCTATGGCTATAACTGCTATGGTTATGGCATCGGCTAATGTGGCTATGGCTATGTCTTCGGCTGCTATGGCTATTGCTATTGCTGCTATGGCTATGGCTATGTGTATGGCAATGGCTGCGATGGCTACGGCTATTGCTGCTATGGCTATGGCTATGGCTGCTATAGCTATGGCTATGACTGCTTTGGCTATGGCGACTATAGCTATGGCTATGGCTGATATGGCTATGGTACCTATACATATGGATATGGCTGCTATGGCCATGGCAATGGCTGCTATGGCCATGGCTATGGCTGCTATGGCTATGGCTATGGCTGCTATGGCTGCTTTGCCTATGGCTATTGCTGCTATGGCTACTGCTATGGCCATGGCTATGGCTGCTATGGCTATGGTTATGGCTGCTATGGATATGGCTATGACTATTGCTGCTATGGCTATGGCTATGGCTATGGCTATTGCTGCTATGGCTGTGGCTATGGCTATGACAATGGCTGCTATGGCTATGGCAATGGCTGCTATGTCTATGGTATTGATATGCCTATGGCTGCTACGGCTATGGCTATAACTGCTATGGCTATGGCATTGGCTACTGTGGCTATGTCTATGTCTACGGCTGCTATGGCTGTGGCTATGGCTGCTATGGCTACGGCTATGGCTGCTATGGCTATGGCTATGGCTGCTTTGGCTATGGCTGCTATAGCTATGGCTATGGCTGATATGGCTATGGCTATAGCTGCTATGGCTATGGCTATGGGTACTTTGGCTATGGCTATGGCTGATATGGCTATGGCTATGGCTGCTATGGCTATGGATACGGCTGCTATGGCTGCCGCTATGCATGCTATGCCTATGACTATGGCTGCTATGGCTATGGCTATGGCTGCTATGGCTGCTATGGCTATTGCTATTGCTGCTATGGCTATGGCTATGGCTATGGCTATGCCTGCTATGGCTATCGCTATGGCTGATATGGCTGTGGCTGTTGCTGCTAAGGCTATGGCCATGGCAATGGCTGCTATGGCCATGGCTATTGCTGCTATGGCTATGGTTATGTCTGCTATGGATATGGCTATGACTATTGCTGCTATGGCTATGGCTATGGCTATGGCTATTGCTGCTATGGCTGTGGCTATGGCTATGACAATGGCTGCTATGGCTATGGCAATGGCTGCTATGTCTATGGTACAGATATGCCTATGACTGCTACGGCTATGGCTATAACTGCTATGGCTATGGCATTGGCTACTGTGGCTATGTCTATGTCTATGGCTGCTATGGCTATGGCTCTGGCTATGGCTGCTATGGATATAGCTATGGCTGCTATGGCTATGGCTGTTGCTATGGCTGTTACGGCTGTGGCTATGGCTACGGCTATGGCTGCTATGGCTGCTATGGCTATTGCTATTGCTGCTATGGCTATGGCTGCGGCTGCTATGGCTTTGGCTATGCGTGATATTGCTATGGCTGTGGCTGCTATGGCTATGGCTATGGCTGCTATGGCTATGGCTATGGCTGCTACGGCAATGGCTACGGCTGCTATGGCTGTCGCTATGCGTGCTATGGCTATGGATATGGCTGCGATGGCTACGGCTATGGCTGCTATGGCTAGGCTATGGCTTCTATGGCTATGGCTACGGCTGCTATGGCTATGGCTGCGGCTGCTATGGCTATGGCTATGCGTGATATTGCTATGGCTATGGCTGATATGGCTAAGGCTATGACTGCTATGGCTATGGCTATTCCGATGACTGCTATGGCTATGGCTACGGCTGCTATAGTTATGGCTATGGATGCTATGGCAATGGCCTTGGCTGCTATGGCTATGGCTATGACTGCTAATGCTATGGCTATGGCTATGGCTGCAATGGCTATGGCTATGGCTGCTATGGCTGCCCTGGCGATGACTATTACTGCTATGGCTATGGCTATGGCTATTGCTATTGCTGCTATGGCTATGGCTATGGCTATGGCTATGCTTGCGATGGCTACGGCGATGGCTGCTATGGCTGTGGCTATGGATGCTATGGCAATGGCTATGGCTGCTTTGGCTATGGCTGAAGCTGCTATGGCTATGGCTATGCCTGCTATGACTATGGCATTGGCTACTGTGGCTATGTCTATGTCTATGGCTGCTATGGCTATGGCTATGGCTATGGATGCTATGGATATAGCTATGGCTGCTGTGGCTATGGCTGTTGCTATGGCTGTTATGGCTGTGGCTATGGCTACGGCTGCTGTGGCTATGCCATTGGCTATGGCTCGTATGGCTATGACTATTGCTGCTATGGCTATGGCTATTGCTATGGCTATTGCTGCTACGGCTATGGCTATAACTGCTATGGCTATGGCATTGGCTACTGTGGCTATGTCTATGTCTATGGCTGCTATGGCTGTGGCTATGGCTACTGTGGCTATGGCTATGGCTATGGCTGCGATGGCTATGCCTATGGTTGCTGTAGCTATTGCGTCTTTCTGCTATGGCTATGGCTACGGCTGCTATGGCTGTCGCTATGCGTGCTATGGCTATGGCTATAGCTGCTATGGCTATGGCTGCGATGGCTACGGATATGGCTGCAATGGCTGTGGCAATTGCTGCTATGGCTATTGCTATGGCTCTTGCTATGGCTATGGCTAACGCTGCTATGGCTATGGCTCTGTCTGCTATGGCTATGGCTATTGCTGCTATGGCTATGGCTATGGCAATGGCTGCTATGGCTATGGCTATGGCTGCTATGGCTGCTATGCCTATGGCTATTGCTGCTATGGCTACTGCTATGGCTATTGCTATGGCTGCTATGGCTATGGCTATGGCTGCTATGGCTGCTCTGGCTATGACTATTGCTGCTATTGCTATGGCTATGGCTATGGCTATTGCTGCTATGGCTGTGGCTATGGCTATGACAATGGCTGCTATGGCTATTGCAATGGCTGCTATGTCTATGCTATATATATGCCTATGGCTGCTACGGCTATGCCTATAACTGCTATGGCTATGGCATTGGCTACTGCGGCTATGTCTATGTCTATGGCTGCTATGGCTATGGCTATGGCTATGGCTGCTATGGATAAAGCTATGGCTGCTATGGCTATGGCTGTTGCTATGGCTGTTACGGCTGTGGCTATGGCTACGGCTGCTGTGGCTATGCCATTGGCTATGGCACGTATGGCTATTGCTATGGCTGCTATGGCTACGGCTGCTATGGCTATGGCTATGGCTGCTATGACTACGGCTATGGCTGCTATGACTATGGCTATGGATGCTTTGGCTATGGCTAAAGCTGCTGTGGCTATTGCTATGTCTGCTATGGCTATGGCTGTTGCTGCTATGGCTATGGCTATGGCAATGGCTGCTATGGCTATGGCTATGGCTGCTATGTCTATGGCTGGTATAGCTATGCCCATGGCTGCTACGGCTATGGCTATAACTGCTATGGCTATGGCATTGGCTACTGTGGCTATGGCTATGTCTATGGCTGCTATGGCTAAGGCTATGGCGATGGCTGCTATGGATATAGCTATGGCTGCTATTACTACGGCAACGGCTACGGCTGCTATGGCTATGGCTATGGCTGCAATGTCCATGGCAATGGCTGCCATGTCTATGACTGGTGTAGCTATGCCTATGGCTGCTACGCCTATGGCTATAACTGCTATGGCTATGGCATTGGCTGCTGTGGCTATGGCTATGGCTATCACAATGGCTGCTATGGCCATGGCTATGGCTATGGCTGCTATATCTATGGCTGGTATAGCTATGCCTGTGGCTGCTACGGCTATGGCTATAACTGCTATGGCTATGGCATCGGCTAATGTGGCTATGGCTATGTCTATGGCTGCTATGGCTATGGCTATGGCTATGGCTGCTATGGATACAGCTATGGCTGATATGTCTATGGCTATGGCTATGGCTGCTATGGCTATGGATATGACTGCTTCGGCTATGGCTGCTATAGCTATGGCTATGGCTGGAATGGCTATGGCGATAGCTGCTATGGCTATGGCTACGGATGCTTTGGCTATGGCTTTGGCTGATATGGCTATGGCTATGGCTGCTATGGCTATGGCTACGGCTGCTATGGCTGTCGCTATGCGTGCTATGGCTATGACTATGGCTGCTATGGCTATGACTATGGCTGCTATGTCTGTGACTGTTGCTGCTATGGCTATGGCTATGGCTATGGCTATGGCTGCGATGGCTACGGCTATGGCTGCTGTGGCTATGGTTATGGCTGCTATGGATATGGCTATGACTCCTTTAGATATGCCTATAGCTGCTATAGCTACGGCTATGGTTGCTATGCCTTTGGCTATGACTGTTATGGCTATGGCTACGGCTGCTATGGGTATGGCTATGGCTGCTATGGCTGCTATGCCTATGGCTATTGCTGCTATGGCTACTGTTATGGCCATTGCTATGGCTGCTATGGCTATGGCTATGGCTGCTATGGCTGCTCTGGCTATGACTATTGCTCCTATGGCTATGGCTATGGCTATGGCTATTGCTGCTATGGCTGTGGCTATGGCTATGACAATGGCTGCTATGGCTATGGCAATGGCTGCTATGTCTATGGTATAGATATGCCTATGGCTGCTACGGCTATGGCTATAACTGCTATGGCTATGGCATTGGCTACTGTGGCTATGGCTATGACTATGGCTGCTATAGCTATGGCTATGGCTATGGCTGCTAAGGATATAGCTATGGCTGCTATGGCTATGGCTGTTGCTATGGCTGTTATGGCTGTGGCTATGGCTACGGCTGCTGTGACTATGGCATTGGCTATGGCTCGTATGGCTATGGCTATGGCTGCTATGGCTACTGCTATGGCTATTGTTATGGCTGCTCTGGCTATGACTATTGCTGCTATGTCTTTGTCTATGGCTATTGCAATGGCTGCTGTGGCTGTGGCTATGGCTATGGCTATGCCTGCGATGGCTACGGCTATTGCTGCTATGGCTATGGCTATGGCTGCTATGACTATGGCTGCTATGGCTATGGCTATGGCTGCTATGACTATGGCTATGAATGCTATGGCTATGGCTATGGCCATGGCTGCTATGGCTATGGCTATGGCTTCTATGGCTATGGCTATGGATGCTATGGCAATGGCTATGGCTGCTTTGGCTATGGCTGAAGCTGCTATGGCTATGGCTGCGGCTGCTATGGCTATCGCTATTCGTGCTATTGCTATGGCTATGGCAGCTGTGGCTATGGCTATGGCTTCTATGGCTGCTATGCCTATGGTTATTGCTGCTATGGCTACTGCTATGGATATGGCTATGACTGCTAGGGCTGCTATGGCTATGACTATTGCTGCTATGGCTATGGCTATGGCTATGACTGTAGCAGCTATGGCTATGGCTATGGCTGCTATGTCTATGGCTGGTATAGATATGCCTATGGCTGCTACGGCTATGGCTATAACTGCTATGGCTATGGCATTGGCTACTGTGGCTATGTCTATGTCTATGGCTGCTATGGCTATGGCATTGGCTACTGTGGCTATGTCTATGTCTATGGCTGCTATGGCTATGGCTATGGCTATGGCTGCTATGCCATTGGCTATGGATGCTATGGCAATGGCTATGGCTGCTATGGCTATGGCTATGGCTGCTAATGCTATGGCTATGGCTATGGCTGCAATGGCTATGGCTATGGCTGCTATGGATGCTCTGGCTATGACTATTACTGCTATGGCTATGGCTATGCCTATTGCTATTGCTGCTATGGCTATGGCTATGGCTATGGCTGATATGGCTATGGCTATGGCTGCTATGGCAATGGCTACGGCTGCTATGGCAATGGCTGCTATAGCTATGGCTATGGCTGCTAATGCTTTGACTACGGCTATGGCTCCTATGGATAAGGCTATGCCTGCTATGGTTATGGCTATGTCTGCTATGGCTGTGGTTGTGGCTGCTCTGGCTCTGGCTATGGCTGCTACAGCTATGGCTATGGCAGCTTTGGCTATGGCTGCTATAGCTATGGCTATGGCTGATATGGCTATGGTACCTATACATATGGCTATGGCTGCTATGGCCATGGCAATGGCTGCTATGGCCATGGCTATGGCTGCTATGGCTATGGTTGTGGCTGCTATGGATATGGCTATGACTCCTTTAGATATGCCTATAGCTGCTATAGCTACGGCTATGGCTGCTATGCCTTTGCCTATGGCTGCTATGGATATAGCTATGGCTGCTATGGCTATGGCTATGGCTGCTATGGCTATGGTTATGGCTGCTATGGATATGGCTATGACTCCTTTATCCTGCAATGCATTTGGCTATGGCTGTTATGGCTATGGCAATGGCTGCTATGGCTATGGTACATATACATATGGCTATGGCTGCTATGGCTGCTCTGGCCATGACTATTACTGCTATGGCTATGGCAATGGCTATTGCTATTGCTGCTATGGCTATGGCTATGGCTATGGCTATGCCTGCGATGGCTACGGCTATGGCTGCTATGGCTATGGCTATGGCTGCTATGACTATGGCTATTGCTGCTATGGCTATGGCTATGGCTATGGCTATTGCTGCTATGGCTGTGGCTATGGCTATGACAATGGCTGCTACGGCTATGGCAATGGCTGCTATGTCCATGGTATAGATATGCCTATGGCTGCTACGGCTATGGCTATAACTGCTATGGCTATGGCATTGGCTACTGTGGCTATGTCTATGTCTATGGCTGCTATGGCTATGGCTATGGCTATGGCTGCTATGCCATTGGCTATGGATGCTATGGCAATGGCTATGGCTGCTATGGCTATGGCTATGGCTGCTAATGCTATGGCTATGGCTATGGCTGCAATGGCTATGGCTATGGCTGCTATGGATGCTCTGGCTATGACTATTACTGCTATGGCTATGGCTATGCCTATTGCTATTGCTGCTATGGCTATGGCTATGGCTATGGCTGATATGGCTATGTCTATGGCTGCTATGGCAATGGCTACGGCTGCTATGGCAACGGCTGCTATAGCTATGGCTATGGCTGCTAATGCTTTGACTACGGCTATGGCTCCTATGGATAAGGCTATACCTGCTATGGTTATGGCTATGTCTGCTATGGCTGTGGTTATGGCTGCTCTGGCTCTGGCTATGGCTGCTATAGCTATGGCTATGGCAGCTTTGGCTATGGCTGCTATAGCTATGGCTATGGCTGATATGGCTATGGTACCTATACGTATGGCTATGGCTGCTATGGCCATGGCAATGGCTGCTATGGCCATGGCTATGGCTGCTATGGCTATGGTTGTGGCTGCTATGGATATGGCTATGACTCCTTTAGATATGCCTATAGCTGCTATAGCTACGGCTATGGCTGCTATGCCTTTGCCTATGGCTGCTATGGATATAGCTATGGCTGCTATGGCTATGGCTATGGCTGCTATGGCTATGGCTATGTCTAAGGCTGCTATGGCTATGGCAATGGCTATGGCTATGTCTGTGGCTGCTATGGATATAGCTATGCCTGCTATGGCTATGCCTATTATGGCTATGGCTGCTATGGCTATGGCTATGGCTGTGTCTGCTATGGTTATGGCTATGGCTGCTATGGCTATGGCTATGGCTTCTATGGCTATCGCTATGGCTATGACTGCTATGGCTATGTCTATGGCTATAACTGCTATGGCTATGGCTATGGCTGTGTCTGCTATGGATATAGCTATGGCTGCTATGTCTATCGCTATGGCTATGACTGCTATGGCTATGACTGTGGCTAAGGCTACTATTGCTATGGCTATGGCTGTGGCTGCTACGGCTATGACTATGGCTGCCATGGCTATGGCTATGGCTATGCCTATGGCTTGTATGGCTATCGCTATAGCTATGACTGCTATGGCTATGGCTATGGCTATGGCTGCCATGGCTATGGCTATGCCTATGACTGTGGCTATGGCTGTATCTGCTATGGCTATGGCTATGGCTACTACGCCTATGGATACGGCTGCTATGGTTTTGGCTACGGCTTCTATGGCTATGGCTATGGCTGCTATGCCTATGGCTATGGCTACGGCTATGGCTGCTATGGCCGCCATGGCTATGGCTATGGCTGCTATGGCTATGGCTATGGCTGCTATGGCTATGGCTATGGCTATGGCTCCAATGGCTATGGCTATGTCTATGGCTGCTATGGCTATGGCTATGTCTATGGCAGCTATGTCTATGGCTAAGTGTGTGGCTGCTTTGTATATAGCTATGGCTGCTATGGCTATGGCTATGGCTACGGCTATGGCTGCTATGGCCGCCATGGCTATGGCTATGGCTGCTATAGCTATGGCTATGTCAGTTATGGCTATGGTTATGGCTATGTCTGCTATGGCTATGGCTGCTATGGCTTTGGCGATGGCTGCTTTGGCTATGGCTATAGCTGCTATGGCTATGGCTATGGCATTGGCTGCTGTGGCTATGGCTATGTCTATGTCTATGGCTGCTATGTCTTTGGCCATGGCTATGGCTGCTATGGCTATGGCTGTGGCAGCTATGGCTGTGGTTATGGCTACGGCTGCTATGGCTATCGCTAAGGCTGCTATGGCTATGGCTATGGCTGCTATGGCTATGGCTATGGCTGCTATGACTATGGCTATGGCTGCTGTGGCTATGGCTATGTCTATGGCTGGTATGGCTATGGCTATGGCTATGTTTGCTATGGCTATGGCTGCGATGTCTATGGCTATGACTATGGCTGCTATAGCTATGGCTATGGCTATGGCTGCTATGGCTGCGGGTATGTCTGCTATGACCATGGCTGTGGCTGCTATGGATATGGCTATGGCTGCTATGGCTATGGTTATGGCTATGTCAGTTATGGCTATGGCTTGTATGGCTATGTCTACTATGGCTACGGATACGGCTTCTATGGCTATGGCTATGGTTGCGGCTGCTATGGCTATGGCTGCTATGGCTATGGCTATGGCTGCTATGGCTATGGCTATGGCTATGTCTGCAATGGCTATGGCTATGTCTATGGCTGCTATGGCTATGGCTATGTATGTGGCTGCTTTGGATATAGCTATGGCTGCTATTGCTATGGCTATGGCTCCGGCTGCTATGGCTATAGCTATGGCTGCTATGGCTATGGCTATGGCTGCTATGGCTATGTCTATGGCTGCTATGAGTATGGCTATTGCTGCTATGGCTATGGCTATGGCTGCTATGGCTATGCCTTTTATGGCATTGGCCTCTCTGGCCATCGCTATGGCTATGACTGCTATGGTTATGGCTATGGCTGCTATGGTTATGGCTATGGCTATGGCTGCTATGGCTATGGCTATAGCTATGGCTGCTATGGCTAAGGCTATGTCTACTATGGCCATGGCTGCGTCTGCTGTGGATATGGCTATGGCTGCTATGGCTATGGCTATGGCTTCTATGGCTATCGCTATGGCTATGACCGCTATGGCTATTGCTATGGCTATGGCTGCTATGGCTATGCGTTTTATGGCATTGGCCTCTCTGGCTATCGCTATGGCTATGACTGCTATGGTTATGGCTATGGCTGCTATGGTTATGGCAATGGCTACGGCTGCTATGGCTATGGCTATGGCAGTAATGGCTATGGTTATGGCTATGTGTGCTACGGCTACGGCTGCTATGGCTATGGCTATGGCAGTTATGGCTAAGGTTATGGCTATGTGTGCTATGGCTATGGCTGCTATGTCTTTGGCGATGGCTGCTTTGGCTATGGCTATAGCTGCTATGGCTATGGCTATGGCATTGGCTGCTGTGGCTAGGGCTATTTCTATGTCTATGGCTGCTATGTCTTTGGCCATGGCTATGGCTGCTATGGCTATGGCTGTGGCAGCTATGGCTGTGGTTATGGCTATGGCTGCTATGACTATGGCTACCGCTACTATGGCTATGGCTATGGCTACGCCTATGTCTGCCATAGGCGCCATGGCTATGGCTATGGCTGC
Organism: Calliopsis andreniformis; assembly: GCF_051401765.1. Classification (NCBI taxonomy): domain Eukaryota; kingdom Metazoa; phylum Arthropoda; class Insecta; order Hymenoptera; family Andrenidae; genus Calliopsis; species Calliopsis andreniformis. The sequence continues at coordinate 255,162 of NW_027480606.1, forward strand.
TATGGCCATGGCTATTGCTGCTATAGCTATGCCTATGTCTATGGCTGGTATGGCTATGGCTATGGCTACGTTTGCTATGGCTATGGCTGCTATGTCTATGGCTATGGCTATGGCTGCTATAGCTATGGCTATGGCTATGGCTGCTATGGCTGCGGGTATGTCTACTATGACCATGGCTGTGGCTGCTATGGATATGGCTATGGCTGCTATGGCTATGGCTATGGCTATGGCTTCTATGGCTATGGCTACTATGGCTCTGCATACGGCTGCTACGGCTATGACTGTGGCAATGGCTATAGCTGCTATGGCTATTGCTATGGCTGCTAAGGCTATGCCTTTTATAGCTGTGGCTTGTATGGCTATTGCTATGGCTATTGCTGCTATGGTTATGGCTATGGCTGCTGTGGCTATGGCATGGCTGCTGTGGCTATGGCTATGTCTATGGCTGCTATGGCTTTGGCCATGGCTATGGCTATGGCTATGGCTGCTATGGCTATGGCTACGGCTACAATGTCCATGGTTATGGCTGCTATGGCTATGGCCATGGCAGTCATGGCTATGGTTATGGCTATGTCTGCTATGGCTACGCCTGCTATGGCTATGGCTATGGCAGTTATGGCTAAGGTTATGGCTATGTCTGCTATGGCTATGGCTGCTATCGCTTTGGCGATGGCTGCTTTGGCTATGGCTATAGCTGCTATGGCTATGGCTATGGCTACGTCTATGTCTGCCATTGGCGCCATGGCTATGGCTGTGGCTGCTATGGCTATGGCTACGGCTGCGTCTGCTATGGCTATGGTTGCGATGGCTTTGGCCATGGCTACTGCTGCTATAGCTATGGCTATGGCAGCTATGGCTGTGGTTATGGCTATGGCTGCTATGGCTATGGCTGTGTCTGCTATGGCTATGGCTACGGCTAGTATGGCTATGGCTATGGCTGCTATGGCTATGGCTATCGCTATGGCTATTATAGCTATTGATACGGCTGCTATGGCTATGACTGTTGCTATGGCTATAGCTGCTACGGCTATAGCTTTGGCTGCTATGGCTAAGCCTATCATGGCTGTGGCTTCTATCGTTATCGCTATGGCTATGACTGCTATGGTCATGGCTATGGCTGCTCTTGCTGCGGGTATGTCTACTATGACCATGTCTATGGCTGCTATAGCTATGGCTGCTATGGCTCTGGCTATGGCTATGGTCATGTCTATGGCTGTTATGGCTATGGCAATGGCAGCTATGGCTTTGGCTTTGTCTAGGGCTATGGCTGCTATGGCTACGGCTATGGCTCCTATGGTTCTGGATACGGCTGCTAACGGCTATGACTGTGGCAATGGCTATAGCTGCTATGGCTATGGCATGGCTTCTATGGCTATGGCTATGGCTACGACTATGGCTGCTCGGGCCACCATGGCTATGGCTATGGCTGCTATGGCTATGGCTACGGCCACTATGGCCATGGCTATGGCTGCTATAGCTATGGCTATGTCAGTTATGGCTATGGTTATGGCTATGTCTGCTATGGCTATGGCTGCTATGGCTTTGGCTATGGCTGCTATGGCTTTGGCTATGGCTGCTTTGGCAATGGCTATAGCTGCTATGGCTATGGCTATGCCACTGGCTGCTGTGGCTATGGTTATGTCTATGGCTGCTATGGCTTAGGCCATGGCTATGGCTATGGCTGTGGCAGCTATGGCTGTGGTTATGGCTATGGCTGCTATGACTATGTCTACCGCTGCTATGGCTATGGCTATGGCTACGTCTATGTCTGCCATAGGCGCCATGGCTATGGCTATGGCTGCTATGGCTATGGCTACGGCTGCGTCTGCTATGGCTATGGATGCTATGGCTTTGGCCATGGCTATTGCTGCTATAGCTATGGCTATGGCAGCTATGGCTGTGGTTATGGCTATGGCTGCTATAGCTATGGCTATGGCTGCTCTGGCTATGGCTATGGCACTGTCTACTATGGATATAGCTATGGCTGCTATCGCTATGGCTATGGCTACGGCAGCTATGGCTGTCGCAATGGCTGCTCTTGATATAGCTATGGCCGCTATGGCTATGGCAATGGCTACGGCTGGTACGGCTATCGCGATGACTGCTATGGCTACGGGTATGGCTATGGCTATGGCTGCTATGGCTATGGCTCCTATGGCTATGGCTATGGCTGCTATAGCTATGACTATGGCTATGGCTGCTGTGGCTATGGCTATGTCTATGGCTGGTATGGCTATGGCTATGGCTATGTTTGCTATGGCTATGGCTGCGATGTCTATGGCTATGGCTATGGCTGCTATAGCTATGGCTATGGCTATGGCTGCTATGGCTATGGCTATGGCTATGTCTGCAATGGCTATGGCTATGTATATGGCTGCTATGGCTATGGCTATGTATGTGGCTGCTTTGGATATAGCTATGGCTGCTATTGCTATGGCTATGGCTACGGCTGCTATGGCTATCGCTATGGCTGCTATGGCTATGGCTATGGCTGCTATGGCTATGGCTATGGCTGCTATGAGTATGGCTATTGCTGCTATGGCTATGGCTATGGCTGCTATTGCTATGGCTATGTCTACTATGGCCATGGCTGCGGCTGCTATGGCTATGGCTATGGCCGCTATGGTTATGGTTATGGCTATGGCTGCTATGGCTATGGCTATGGCTTCTATGGCTATCGCTATGGCTATGACCGCTATGGCTATTGCTATGGCTATGGCTGCTGTGGCTATGGCTGTGGCAGCTATGGCTGTGGTTATGTCTATGGCTGCTATGGCTATGGCTACGGCTGCTATGGCTATGGCTGAAGCTGCTATGGCTATGGCTATGCCTGCTATGACTATGGCTATGGATGCTTTGGCTATGGATAAAGCTGCTATGGCTATGGCTATGTCTGCTATGGCTATGGCTATTGCTGCTATGGCTATGGCTATGGCTATGGCTGATATGGCTATGGCTATGGCTGCTATGGCTGTTGCTATGCGTCCTATGGCTATGGCTATGGCTGCTATGGCTATGGCTATGGCTATGGCTGCTATGGCTAAGGCTACGTCTGCTATGACTGCTATGACTATGGCTAAAGCTGCTATGTCTATGGCTATGTCTGCTATGGCTATGGCTATTTCTGCATTGGCTATGGCTATGGCTATGGCTGATATGGCTATGGCTATGGCTGCTATGGCTATGGCTACTATAGCTATGGCTATGGCTGCTATTGCTATGACTATTGCTGCTTTGGCTGTGGCTATGTCTGCTATGGCTGTGGCTATGGCTATGGCTGCTATGGCTATGGCTATGGCTGCTATGGCTGTATGGCTATTGCTATTGCTGCTATGGCTATGGCTATGGCTATGACTATGGCTGCGATGGTTACGGCTATGGCTGCTATGGCTATGGCTATGCCTGCTATGGTTATGGCTACGGCTGCTATGGCTATGGCTGCGGCTGCTATGGCTATCGCTATTCGTGCTGTTGCTATGGCTATGGCTGCTATGGCTATAGCTATGGCTTCTATGGCTGCTATGCCTATGGCTATTGCTGCTATGGCTATTGCTATGGCTATGGCTATGGCTTCTGTGGCTGCTATTCCTATGGCTATTGCTGCTATGGCTACTGCTTTGGCTATGGCTATGTCTGCTATGGCTATGGCTATGGCTGCTAGGGCTGCTATGGCTGTGACTATTGGTGCTATGGCTATGGCTATGGCTATGACAATAGCAGGTGTGGCTATGGCTATGGCTGCTATGTGTATGGCTATGTCTATGGCTGCTATGGGTATGGCTATGTCTATGGCTGCTATGGATATAGCTATGGCTGCTATGGATATAGCTATGGCTGTTATGGCTATGGCTATTGCTGCTATGGCTGCTGTGGCTATGACTGTTGCTGCTATTGCTATGACTATGGCTATGGCTATTGCTGCTATGGCTGTGGCTATGGCTACAGTGGCTATGGCTATGGCTATGGCTGCGATGGCTATGTCTATGGTTGCTGTTGCTAATGCGTCTATCTGCTATGGCTATGGCTACGGCTGCTATGGCTGTCGCTATGCGTGCTATGGCTATGCCTATGGCTATTGCTGTGGCTATGGCTATGGCTGCTATGGCTACGGCTACGGCTGCAGTGGCTATGGCTATGGCTATGACAATGGCTGCTATGGCTATGGCTGTGACTGCGATGGCTACGGCTATGGCTGCTATGGCTATGGCTATGGCTGCTATGGCTATGGCTATGGATGGTATGGCTATGGCAACGGCTGCTATGGCTATGGCTGCGGCTGCTAAGGTTATCGCTATGCGTGCTATTGCTATGGCTATGGCTGCTATGGCTATGACTATGGCTGCTATGGCTGCTATGGCTATGGCTATTGCTGCTATGGCTACTGCTATGGCTATGGCTATGGCTGCTATGGCTACGGCTATGGCTGCTATGGCTATGGCTATGGCTGCTATGGCTATCGCTACGGCTGCTATGGCTATGGCTATGGCTCCTATGACTATGGCTATGGATACTTTGGCTGTGGCTAAAACTGCTATGCCTACGACTATAGCTGCTATAGCTATGCCTATCGCTGCTACGGCTATGGCTATAACTGCTATGGCTATGGCATTGGCTGCTGTGGCTATGGCTATGGCTATGACAATGGCTCCTATGGCTATGGCTATGGCTGGTATGTCTATGGCTGGTATAGCCATGCCTATGGCTGCTGCGGCTATGGCTATAACTGCTATGGCTATGGCATCGGCTAATGTGGCTATGGCTACGTCTATGGCTGCTATGGCTATGGCTATGGCTATGGCTGCTATTGAAATAGCTATGGCTGCTATGTCTATGTCTGTGGCTATGGCTGCTATGGCTGTGGCCATGGCAATGGCTGCTATGGCCATGGCTATGGCTGCTATGGCTATGGTTATGGCTGCTATGGATATGGCTATGACTATTGCTGCTATGGCTATGGCTATGGCTATGGCTATTGCTGCTATGGCTGTGGCTATGGCTATGACAATGGCTGCTATGGCTATGGCAATGGCTGCTATGTCTATGGTACAGATATGCCTATGGCTGCTACGGCTATGGCTATAACTGCTATGGCTATGGCATTGGCTACTGTGGCTATGTCTATGTCTATGGCTGCTATGGCTATGGCTCTGGCTATGGCTGCTATGGATATAGCTATGGCTGCTATGGCTATGGCTGTTGCTATGGCTGTTACGGCTGTGGCTATGGCTACGGCTGCTGTGGCTACGCCATTGGCTATGGCTCGTATGGCTATGGCTATGGCTGCTATGGCTACGGCTGCTATGGCTATGGCTATGGCTGCTATGGCTACGGCTATGGCTGCTATGGCTATGGCTATGGCTGCTTTGGCTAGGGCTGCTATAGCTATGGCTAAGACTGCTATGGCTATGGCTATGGCTGCTATTGCTATGGCTATGGCTGCTTTGGCTATGGCTGCTATAGCTATGGCTATGGCTGATATGGCTATGGCTATAGCTGCTATGGCTATGGCTATGGATGCTTTGGCTATGGCTATGGCTGCTATGGCTATGGCTATGGATGCTATGGATATGGCAACGGCAGCTATGGCTAAGGCTGCGGCTGCTAAGGTTATCGCTATGCGTGCTATTGCTATGGCTATGGCTGCTATGGCTATGACTATGGCTGCTATTTCTGCTATGGCTATGGCTATTCCTGCTATGGCTACTGCTATGGCTATGGCTATGGCTGCTATGGCTACGGCTATGGCTGCTATGGCTATGGCTATGGCTCCTATGGATATGGCGATGGCTCCTATGGCTATGGCTATGGATGCTTTGGCTATGGCTAAATCTGCTATGGCTATGACTATTACTGCTACAGCTATGGCAATGGCTGCTATATCTATGGCTGCTATAGCTATGGCTATGGCTGCTATTGCTATGACTATGGCTGCTATGGCTATGGCTATGTCTGCTATGGCTGTGGCTATGGCTATGTCTGCTACAGCTATGGCTACGGCTATGGCTGCTATGGCTATCGCTATGGCTGCTATGGCTATGGCTATGGCTCCTATGACTATGGCTGTGGATACTTTGTCTGTGGCTAAAGCTGCTATGCCTACGACTATAGCTGCTATAGCTATGCCTATGGCTGCTACGGCTATGGCTATAACTGCTATGGCTATGGCATTGGCTGCAGTGGCTATGGCTATGGCCATGGCTGCAATGGCTATGTCTAGGCTGCTATGGCTATCGCTATGCGTGCTGTTGCTATGGCTATGGCTCCGAAGGCTATGCCCATGGCTGCTACGGCTGTGGCTATTGCTGCTGTGGATATAGCTATGGCTCCTATGGCTATGGCTATGGCTGCTTCGTTTATGGCTGGTATAGCTATGCGTATGGCTGCTACGGCTATGGCCATAACTGCTATGGCTATGGCATTGGCTGCTGTGGCTATGGCTATGGCAATGACAATGGCTGCTATGGCTATGGCTATGGCTGCTATGTCTATGGCTGGTATAGCTATGCCTATGGCTGCTACGGCTATGGCTATAACTGCTATGGCTATGGCATTGGCTACTGTGGCTATGGCTATGGCTATGTCTGCTATGGCTGTGGCTATGGCTATGTCTGCTATAGCTATGGCTACGGCTGCTATGGCTACGGCTGCGGCTGCTATGGTTATCGCTATGCGTGCTATTGCTATGGCTATGGCTGCTATGGCTATGGCTACGGCTGCTATGGCTGTCGCTATGCGTGCTATGGCTAGGACTATGGCTGCTATGGCTATGGCTATGGCTGCTATGGCTGCTATGGCTGTGGCTGCTGCTGCTAAGGCTATGGCTATGGCTATGGCTGCTATGGCTACGGCTATGGCTGCTGTGGCTATCGCTATGGCTGCTATGGCTATGGTACCTATACATATGGCTATGGCTGCTATGGCAATGGCAATGGCTGCTATGGCCATGGCTATGGCTGCTATGGCTATGGTTATGGCTGCTATGGATATGGCTATGACTATTGCTGCTATGGCTATGGCTGTGGCTATGGCTATTGCTGCTATGGCTGTGGCTATGGCTATGACAATGGCTGCTATGTCTATGGTATAGATATGCCTATGGCTGCTACGGCTATGGCTATAATTGCTATGGCTATGGCATTGGCTACTGTGGCTATGTCTATGTCTATGGCTGCTATGGATATGGCTATGGCTATGGCTGCTATGGATATAGCTATGGCTGCTATGGCTATGGCTGTTGCAATGGCTGTTACGGCTGTGGCTATGGCTACGGCTGCTGTGGCTACGCCATTGGCTATGGCTCGTATGGCTATGGCTATGGCTGCTATGGCTACGGCTGCTATGGCTATGGCTATGGCTGCTATGGCTACGGCTATGGCTGCTATGGCTATGATACCTATACATATGGCTATGGCTGCTATGGCCATGGCAATGGCTGCTATGGCCATGGCTATGGCTGCTATGGCTATGGTTATGGCTGCTATGGATATGGCTATGACTATTGCTGCTATGGCTATGGCTATGGCTATGGCTATTGCTGCTATGGCTGTGGCTATGGCTATGACAATGGCTGCTATGGCTATGGCAATGGCTGCTATGTCTATGGTAGAGATATGCCCATGGCTGCTACGGCTATGGCTATAATTGCTATGGCTATGGCATTGGCTACTGTGGCTATGTCTATGTCTATGGCTGCTATGGCTGTGGCTATGGCTGCTTTGGCTATGGCTATGGCTATGGCTGATATGTCTATGGCTATGGCTGCTATGGCTACGGCTGCTATGGCTATGCCTATGGCAGCTATGGCAGTGGCTGCTATAGCTATGGCTATGGCTGCTAATGCTATGGATATGGCTATGGCTCCAATGGATATGGCTATGGCTGCTATGGTTATGGCTACGGCAGCTATGGCTATGGCTATGGCCGGTATGGCTACGGCTATGGCTGCTATGGCTATGGCTATGGCTGCTTCGGCTATGGCTGCTATAGCTATGGCTATGGCTGATATGGCTATGGCTATGACTGCTATGGCTATGGCTATGCCGATGACTGCTATGTCTATGGCTATGGCTGCTATGGTTGTGGCTATGGCTGCTATGACTATGGCTGCGGCTGCTATGGTTATCGCTATGTCTGCTATGGCTGTGGCTATGGCTATGTCTGCTACAGCTATGGCTACGGCTATGGCTGCTATGGCTATCGCTATGGCTGCTATGGCTATGGCTATGGCTCCTATGACTATGGCTGTGGATACTTTGTCTGTGGCTAAAGCTGCTATGCCTACGACTATAGCTGCTATAGCTATGCCTATGGCTGCTACGGCTATGGCTATAACTGCTATGGCTATGGCATTGGCTGCAGTGGCTATGGCTATGGCCATGGCTGCAATGGCTATGTCTAGGCTGCTATGGCTATCGCTATGCGTGCTGTTGCTATGGCTATGGCTCCGATGGCTATGCCCATGGCTGCTACGGCTGTGGCTATTGCTGCTGTGGATATAGCTATGGCTCCTATGGTTATGGCTATGGCTGCTTCGTTTATGGCTGGTATAGCTATGCGTATGGCTGCTACGGCTATGGCCATAACTGCTATGGCTATGGCATTGGCTGCTGTGGCTATGGCTATGGCAATGACAATGGCTGCTATGGCTATGGCTATGGCTGCTATGTCTATGGCTGGTATAGCTATGCCTATGGCTGCTACGGCTATGGCTATAACTGCTATGGCTATGGCATTGGCTACTGTGGCTATGGCTATGGCTATGTCAGTTATGGCTATGGTTATGGCTATGTCTGCTATGGCTATGGCTGCTATGGCTTTGGCTATGGCTGCTATGGCTTTGGCTATGGCTGCTTTGGCAATGGCTATAGCTGCTATGGCTATGGCTATGCCACTGGCTGCTGTGGCTATGGTTATGTCTATGGCTGCTATGGCTTAGGCCATGGCTATGGCTATGGCTGTGGCAGCTATGGCTGTGGTTATGGCTATGGCTGCTATGACTATGTCTACCGCTGCTATGGCTATGGCTATGGCTACGTCTATGTCTGCCATAGGCGCCATGGCTATGGCTATGGCTGCTATGGCTATGGCTACGGCTGCGTCTGCTATGGCTATGGATGCTATGGCTTTGGCCATGGCTATTGCTGCTATAGCTATGGCTATGGCAGCTATGGCTGTGGTTATGGCTATGGCTGCTATAGCTATGGCTATGGCTGCTCTGGCTATGGCTATGGCACTGTCTACTATGGATATAGCTATGGCTGCTATCGCTATGGCTATGGCTACGGCAGCTATGGCTGTCGCAATGGCTGCTCTTGATATAGCTATGGCCGCTATGGCTATGGCAATGGCTACGGCTGGTACGGCTATCGCGATGACTGCTATGGCTACGGGTATGGCTATGGCTATGGCTGCTATGGCTATGGCTCCTATGGCTATGGCTATGGCTGCTATAGCTATGACTATGGCTATGGCTGCTGTGGCTATGGCTATGTCTATGGCTGGTATGGCTATGGCTATGGCTATGTTTGCTATGGCTATGGCTGCGATGTCTATGGCTATGGCTATGGCTGCTATAGCTATGGCTATGGCTATGGCTGCTATGGCTATGGCTATGGCTATGTCTGCAATGGCTATGGCTATGTATATGGCTGCTATGGCTATGGCTATGTATGTGGCTGCTTTGGATATAGCTATGGCTGCTATTGCTATGGCTATGGCTACGGCTGCTATGGCTATCGCTATGGCTGCTATGGCTATGGCTATGGCTGCTATGGCTATGGCTATGGCTGCTATGAGTATGGCTATTGCTGCTATGGCTATGGCTATGGCTGCTATTGCTATGGCTATGTCTACTATGGCCATGGCTGCGGCTGCTATGGCTATGGCTATGGCCGCTATGGTTATGGTTATGGCTATGGCTGCTATGGCTATGGCTATGGCTTCTATGGCTATCGCTATGGCTATGACCGCTATGGCTATTGCTATGGCTATGGCTGCTGTGGCTATGGCTGTGGCAGCTATGGCTGTGGTTATGTCTATGGCTGCTATGGCTATGGCTACGGCTGCTATGGCTATGGCTGAAGCTGCTATGGCTATGGCTATGCCTGCTATGACTATGGCTATGGATGCTTTGGCTATGGATAAAGCTGCTATGGCTATGGCTATGTCTGCTATGGCTATGGCTATTGCTGCTATGGCTATGGCTATGGCTATGGCTGATATGGCTATGGCTATGGCTGCTATGGCTGTTGCTATGCGTCCTATGGCTATGGCTATGGCTGCTATGGCTATGGCTATGGCTATGGCTGCTATGGCTAAGGCTACGTCTGCTATGACTGCTATGACTATGGCTAAAGCTGCTATGTCTATGGCTATGTCTGCTATGGCTATGGCTATTTCTGCATTGGCTATGGCTATGGCTATGGCTGATATGGCTATGGCTATGGCTGCTATGGCTATGGCTACTATAGCTATGGCTATGGCTGCTATTGCTATGACTATTGCTGCTTTGGCTATGGCTATGTCTGCTATGGCTGTGGCTATGGCTATGGCTGCTATGGCTATGGCTATGGCTGCTATGGCTGTATGGCTATTGCTATTGCTGCTATGGCTATGGCTATGGCTATGACTATGGCTGCGATGGTTACGGCTATGGCTGCTATGGCTATGGCTATGCCTGCTATGGTTATGGCTACGGCTGCTATGGCTATGGCTGCGGCTGCTATGGCTATCGCTATTCGTGCTGTTGCTATGGCTATGGCTGCTATGGCTATAGCTATGGCTTCTATGGCTGCTATGCCTATGGCTATTGCTGCTATGGCTATTGCTATGGCTATGGCTATGGCTTCTGTGGCTGCTATTCCTATGGCTATTGCTGCTATGGCTACTGCTTTGGCTATGGCTATGTCTGCTATGGCTATGGCTATGGCTGCTAGGGCTGCTATGGCTGTGACTATTGGTGCTATGGCTATGGCTATGGCTATGACAATAGCAGGTGTGGCTATGGCTATGGCTGCTATGTGTATGGCTATGTCTATGGCTGCTATGGGTATGGCTATGTCTATGGCTGCTATGGATATAGCTATGGCTGCTATGGATATAGCTATGGCTGTTATGGCTATGGCTATTGCTGCTATGGCTGCTGTGGCTATGACTGTTGCTGCTATTGCTATGACTATGGCTATGGCTATTGCTGCTATGGCTGTGGCTATGGCTACAGTGGCTATGGCTATGGCTATGGCTGCGATGGCTATGTCTATGGTTGCTGTTGCTAATGCGTCTATCTGCTATGGCTATGGCTACGGCTGCTATGGCTGTCGCTATGCGTGCTATGGCTATGCCTATGGCTATTGCTGTGGCTATGGCTATGGCTGCTATGGCTACGGCTACGGCTGCAGTGGCTATGGCTATGGCTATGACAATGGCTGCTATGGCTATGGCTGTGACTGCGATGGCTACGGCTATGGCTGCTATGGCTATGGCTATGGCTGCTATGGCTATGGCTATGGATGGTATGGCTATGGCAACGGCTGCTATGGCTATGGCTGCGGCTGCTAAGGTTATCGCTATGCGTGCTATTGCTATGGCTATGGCTGCTATGGCTATGACTATGGCTGCTATGGCTGCTATGGCTATGGCTATTGCTGCTATGGCTACTGCTATGGCTATGGCTATGGCTGCTATGGCTACGGCTATGGCTGCTATGGCTATGGCTATGGCTGCTATGGCTATCGCTACGGCTGCTATGGCTATGGCTATGGCTCCTATGACTATGGCTATGGATACTTTGGCTGTGGCTAAAACTGCTATGCCTACGACTATAGCTGCTATAGCTATGCCTATCGCTGCTACGGCTATGGCTATAACTGCTATGGCTATGGCATTGGCTGCTGTGGCTATGGCTATGGCTATGACAATGGCTCCTATGGCTATGGCTATGGCTGGTATGTCTATGGCTGGTATAGCCATGCCTATGGCTGCTGCGGCTATGGCTATAACTGCTATGGCTATGGCATCGGCTAATGTGGCTATGGCTACGTCTATGGCTGCTATGGCTATGGCTATGGCTATGGCTGCTATTGAAATAGCTATGGCTGCTATGTCTATGTCTGTGGCTATGGCTGCTATGGCTGTGGCCATGGCAATGGCTGCTATGGCCATGGCTATGGCTGCTATGGCTATGGTTATGGCTGCTATGGATATGGCTATGACTATTGCTGCTATGGCTATGGCTATGGCTATGGCTATTGCTGCTATGGCTGTGGCTATGGCTATGACAATGGCTGCTATGGCTATGGCAATGGCTGCTATGTCTATGGTACAGATATGCCTATGGCTGCTACGGCTATGGCTATAACTGCTATGGCTATGGCATTGGCTACTGTGGCTATGTCTATGTCTATGGCTGCTATGGCTATGGCTGTTGCTATGGCTGTTACGGCTGTGGCTATGGCTACGGCTGCTGTGGCTACGCCATTGGCTATGGCTCGTATGGCTATGGCTATGGCTGCTATGGCTACGGCTGCTATGGCTATGGCTATGGCTGCTATGGCTACGGCTATGGCTGCTATGGCTATGGCTATGGCTGCTTTGGCTAGGGCTGCTATAGCTATGGCTAAGACTGCTATGGCTATGGCTATGGCTGCTATTGCTATGGCTATGGCTGCTTTGGCTATGGCTGCTATAGCTATGGCTATGGCTGATATGGCTATGGCTATAGCTGCTATGGCTATGGCTATGGATGCTTTGGCTATGGCTATGGCTGCTATGGCTATGGCTATGGATGCTATGGATATGGCAACGGCAGCTATGGCTAAGGCTGCGGCTGCTAAGGTTATCGCTATGCGTGCTATTGCTATGGCTATGGCTGCTATGGCTATGACTATGGCTGCTATTTCTGCTATGGCTATGGCTATTCCTGCTATGGCTACTGCTATGGCTATGGCTATGGCTGCTATGGCTACGGCTATGGCTGCTATGGCTATGGCTATGGCTCCTATGGATATGGCGATGGCTCCTATGGCTATGGCTATGGATGCTTTGGCTATGGCTAAATCTGCTATGGCTATGACTATTACTGCTACAGCTATGGCAATGGCTGCTATATCTATGGCTGCTATAGCTATGGCTATGGCTGCTATTGCTATGACTATGGCTGCTATGGCTATGGCTATGTCTGCTATGGCTGTGGCTATGGCTATGTCTGCTACAGCTATGGCTACGGCTATGGCTGCTATGGCTATCGCTATGGCTGCTATGGCTATGGCTATGGCTCCTATGACTATGGCTGTGGATACTTTGTCTGTGGCTAAAGCTGCTATGCCTACGACTATAGCTGCTATAGCTATGCCTATGGCTGCTACGGCTATGGCTATAACTGCTATGGCTATGGCATTGGCTGCAGTGGCTATGGCTATGGCCATGGCTGCAATGGCTATGTCTAGGCTGCTATGGCTATCGCTATGCGTGCTGTTGCTATGGCTATGGCTCCGAAGGCTATGCCCATGGCTGCTACGGCTGTGGCTATTGCTGCTGTGGATATAGCTATGGCTCCTATGGCTATGGCTATGGCTGCTTCGTTTATGGCTGGTATAGCTATGCGTATGGCTGCTACGGCTATGGCCATAACTGCTATGGCTATGGCATTGGCTGCTGTGGCTATGGCTATGGCAATGACAATGGCTGCTATGGCTATGGCTATGGCTGCTATGTCTATGGCTGGTATAGCTATGCCTATGGCTGCTACGGCTATGGCTATAACTGCTATGGCTATGGCATTGGCTACTGTGGCTATGGCTATGGCTATGTCTGCTATGGCTGTGGCTATGGCTATGTCTGCTATAGCTATGGCTACGGCTGCTATGGCTACGGCTGCGGCTGCTATGGTTATCGCTATGCGTGCTATTGCTATGGCTATGGCTGCTATGGCTATGGCTACGGCTGCTATGGCTGTCGCTATGCGTGCTATGGCTAGGACTATGGCTGCTATGGCTATGGCTATGGCTATGGCTGCTATGGCTGCTATGGCTGTGGCTGCTGCTGCTAAGGCTATGGCTATGGCTATGGCTGCTATGGCTACGGCTATGGCTGCTGTGGCTATCGCTATGGCTGCTATGGCTATGGTACCTATACATATGGCTATGGCTGCTATGGCAATGGCAATGGCTGCTATGGCCATGGCTATGGCTGCTATGGCTATGGTTATGGCTGCTATGGATATGGCTATGACTATTGCTGCTATGGCTATGGCTGTGGCTATGGCTATTGCTGCTATGGCTGTGGCTATGGCTATGACAATGGCTGCTATGTCTATGGTATAGATATGCCTATGGCTGCTACGGCTATGGCTATAATTGCTATGGCTATGGCATTGGCTACTGTGGCTATGTCTATGTCTATGGCTGCTATGGATATGGCTATGGCTATGGCTGCTATGGATATAGCTATGGCTGCTATGGCTATGGCTGTTGCAATGGCTGTTACGGCTGTGGCTATGGCTACGGCTGCTGTGGCTACGCCATTGGCTATGGCTCGTATGGCTATGGCTATGGCTGCTATGGCTACGGCTGCTATGGCTATGGCTATGGCTGCTATGGCTACGGCTATGGCTGCTATGGCTATGATACCTATACATATGGCTATGGCTGCTATGGCCATGGCAATGGCTGCTATGGCCATGGCTATGGCTGCTATGGCTATGGTTATGGCTGCTATGGATATGGCTATGACTATTGCTGCTATGGCTATGGCTATGGCTATGGCTATTGCTGCTATGGCTGTGGCTATGGCTATGACAATGGCTGCTATGGCTATGGCAATGGCTGCTATGTCTATGGTAGAGATATGCCCATGGCTGCTACGGCTATGGCTATAATTGCTATGGCTATGGCATTGGCTACTGTGGCTATGTCTATGTCTATGGCTGCTATGGCTGTGGCTATGGCTGCTTTGGCTATGGCTATGGCTATGGCTGATATGTCTATGGCTATGGCTGCTATGGCTACGGCTGCTATGGCTATGCCTATGGCAGCTATGGCAGTGGCTGCTATAGCTATGGCTATGGCTGCTAATGCTATGGATATGGCTATGGCTCCAATGGATATGGCTATGGCTGCTATGGTTATGGCTACGGCAGCTATGGCTATGGCTATGGCCGGTATGGCTACGGCTATGGCTGCTATGGCTATGGCTATGGCTGCTTCGGCTATGGCTGCTATAGCTATGGCTATGGCTGATATGGCTATGGCTATGACTGCTATGGCTATGGCTATGCCGATGACTGCTATGTCTATGGCTATGGCTGCTATGGTTGTGGCTATGGCTGCTATGACTATGGCTGCGGCTGCTATGGTTATCGCTATGTCTGCTATGGCTGTGGCTATGGCTATGTCTGCTACAGCTATGGCTACGGCTATGGCTGCTATGGCTATCGCTATGGCTGCTATGGCTATGGCTATGGCTCCTATGACTATGGCTGTGGATACTTTGTCTGTGGCTAAAGCTGCTATGCCTACGACTATAGCTGCTATAGCTATGCCTATGGCTGCTACGGCTATGGCTATAACTGCTATGGCTATGGCATTGGCTGCAGTGGCTATGGCTATGGCCATGGCTGCAATGGCTATGTCTAGGCTGCTATGGCTATCGCTATGCGTGCTGTTGCTATGGCTATGGCTCCGATGGCTATGCCCATGGCTGCTACGGCTGTGGCTATTGCTGCTGTGGATATAGCTATGGCTCCTATGGTTATGGCTATGGCTGCTTCGTTTATGGCTGGTATAGCTATGCGTATGGCTGCTACGGCTATGGCCATAACTGCTATGGCTATGGCATTGGCTGCTGTGGCTATGGCTATGGCAATGACAATGGCTGCTATGGCTATGGCTATGGCTGCTATGTCTATGGCTGGTATAGCTATGCCTATGGCTGCTACGGCTATGGCTATAACTGCTATGGCTATGGCATTGGCTACTGTGGCTATGGCTATGGCTATGTCTGCTATGGCTGTGGCTATGGCTATGTCTGCTATAGCTATGGCTACGGCTGCTATGGCTACGGCTGCGGCTGCTATGGTTATCGCTATGCGTGCTATTGCTATGGCTATGGCTGCTATGGCTATGGCTACGGCTGCTATGGCTGTCGCTATGCGTGCTATGGCTATGACTATGGCTGCTATGGCTATGGCTATGGCTGCTATGGCTGCTATGGCTGTGGCTGCTGCTGCTAAGGCTATGGCTATGGCTATGGCTGCTATG
This sequence comes from Calliopsis andreniformis, assembly GCF_051401765.1. Classification (NCBI taxonomy): domain Eukaryota; kingdom Metazoa; phylum Arthropoda; class Insecta; order Hymenoptera; family Andrenidae; genus Calliopsis; species Calliopsis andreniformis. Next base: position 271,415 of record NW_027480606.1, read on the forward strand.
GCTACGGCTATGGCTGCTGTGGCTATCGCTATGGCTGCTATGGCTATGGTACCTATACATATGGCTATGGCTGCTATGGCAATGGCAATGGCTGCTATGGCCATGGCTATGGCTGCTATGGCTATGGTTATGGCTGCTATGGATATGGCTATGACTATTGCTGCTATGGCTATGGCTGTGGCTATGGCTATTGCTGCTATGGCTGTGGCTATGGCTATGACAATGGCTGCTATGTCTATGGTATAGATATGCCTATGGCTGCTACGGCTATGGCTATAATTGCTATGGCTATGGCATTGGCTACTGTGGCTATGTCTATGTCTATGGCTGCTATGGATATGGCTATGGCTATGGCTGCTATGGATATAGCTATGGCTGCTATGGCTATGGCTGTTGCAATGGCTGTTACGGCTGTGGCTATGGCTACGGCTGCTGTGGCTACGCCATTGGCTATGGCTCGTATGGCTATGGCTATGGCTGCTATGGCTACGGCTGCTATGGCTATGGCTATGGCTGCTATGGCTACGGCTATGGCTGCTATGGCTATGATACCTATACATATGGCTATGGCTGCTATGGCCATGGCAATGGCTGCTATGGCCATGGCTATGGCTGCTATGGCTATGGTTATGGCTGCTATGGATATGGCTATGACTATTGCTGCTATGGCTATGGCTATGGCTATGGCTATTGCTGCTATGGCTGTGGCTATGGCTATGACAATGGCTGCTATGGCTATGGCAATGGCTGCTATGTCTATGGTAGAGATATGCCCATGGCTGCTACGGCTATGGCTATAATTGCTATGGCTATGGCATTGGCTACTGTGGCTATGTCTATGTCTATGGCTGCTATGGCTGTGGCTATGGCTGCTTTGGCTATGGCTATGGCTATGGCTGATATGTCTATGGCTATGGCTGCTATGGCTACGGCTGCTATGGCTATGCCTATGGCAGCTATGGCAGTGGCTGCTATAGCTATGGCTATGGCTGCTAATGCTATGGATATGGCTATGGCTCCAATGGATATGGCTATGGCTGCTATGGTTATGGCTACGGCAGCTATGGCTATGGCTATGGCCGGTATGGCTACGGCTATGGCTGCTATGGCTATGGCTATGGCTATGGCTATGGCTGCTATGGCTATGGCTATGGCTGCTATGGCTGCTATGCCTATGGCTATTGCTGCTATGGCTACTGCTATGGCCATGGCTATGGCTGCTATGGCTATGGTTCTGGCTGCTATGGATATGGCTATGACTATTGCTGCTATGGCTATGGCTATGGCTATGGCTATTGCTGCTATGGCTGTGGCTATGGCTATGACAATGGCTGCTATGGCTATGGCAATGGCTGCTATGTCTATGGTATTGATATGCCTATGGCTGCTACGGCTATGGCTATAACTGCTATGGCTATGGCATTGGCTACTGTGGCTATGTCTATGTCTATGGCTGCTATGGCTATGGCTATGGCTATGTCTGCTATGGATATAGCTATGGCTGCTATTGCTATGGCTGTTGCTATGTCTGTTACGGCTGTGGCTATGGCTACGGCTGCTGTGGCTACGCCATTGGCTATGTCTCGTATGGCTATGGCTATGGCTGCTATGGCTACGGCTGCTATGGCTGTGGCTATGGCTGCTATGGCTACGGCTATGGCTGCTATAGCTATGGCTATGGCTGCTTTGGCTATGGCTGCTATAGCTATGGCTATGGCTGATATGGCTATGGCTATAGCTGCTATGGCTATGGCTATGGGTACTTTGGCTATGGCTATGGCTGATATGGCTATGGCTATGGCTGCTATGGCTATGTATACGGCTGCTATGGCTGTCGCTATGCATGCTATGCCTATGACTATGGCTGCTATGGCTATGGCTATGGCTGCTATGGCTGCTATGGCTATTGCTATTGCTGCTATGGCTATGGCTATGGCTATGGCTATGCCTGCTATGGCTATCGCTATGGCTGCTATGGCTGTGGCTGTTGCTGCTAAGGCTATGGCCATGGCAATGGCTGCTATGGCCATGGCTATTGCTGCTATGGCTATGGTTATGGCTGCTATGGATATGGCTATGACTATTGCTGCTATGGCTATGGCTATGGCTATGGCTATTGCTGCTATGGCTGTGGCTATGGCTATGACAATGGCTGCTATGGCTATGGCAATGGCTGCTATGTCTATGGTACAGATATGCCTATGGCTGCTACGGCTATGGCTATAACTGCTATGGCTATGGCAGTGGCTACTGTGGCTATGTCTATGCCTATGGCTGCTATGGCTATGGCTCTGGCTATGGCTATGACAATGGCTGCTATGGCTATGGCAATGGCTGCTATGTCTATGGTACAGATACGCCTATGGCTGCTACGGCTATGGCTATAACTGCTATGGCTATGGCAGTGGCTACTGTGGCTATGTCTATGTCTATGGCTGCTATGGCTATGGCTCTGGCTATGGCTGCTATGGATATAGCTATGGCTGCTATGGCTATGGCTGTTGCTATGGCTGTTACGGCTGTGGCTATGGCTACGGCTATGGCTGCTATGGCTAGGCTATGGCTTCTATGGCTATGGCTACGGCTGCTATGGCTATGGCTGCGGCTGCTATGGCTATGGCTATGCGTGATATTGCTATGGCTATGGCTGCTATGGCTATGGCTATGGCTGCTATGGCTATGGCTATGGCTGCTACGGCAATGGCTACGGCTGCTATGGCTGTCGCTATGCGTGCTATGGCTATGGATATGGCTGCTAAGGCTATGGCTATGTCTGTTATGGCTGCTATGGCTATTGCTATTGCTGCTATGGCTATGGCTATTGCTATGGCTATGCCTGCGATGTGTACGGCTATGGCTGCTATGGCTATGGCTGTGGCTGCTATGGCTATGGCTGCTGTGGCTATGGCATTGGCTATGGCTCGTATGGCTATGGCAATGGCTGCAATGGCTATGCCTATGGCTGCTATAGCAATGGCTGCTATAGCTGTGGCTATGGCTGCTAATGCTTTGGCTACGGCTATGGCTATAGCTATGGCTGCTTTGGCTATGGCTGCTATAGCTATGGCTATGGCTGATATGGCTATGGCTATAACTGCTATGGCTATGGCTATGGGTACTTTGGCTATGGCTATGGCTATGTCTGCTATGGCTGCTATGGCTATTGCTGTTGCTGCTATGGCTATGGCTATGGCTATGGCTATGCCTGCGATGGATACGGCTATGGCTGCTATGGCTATGGCTATGGCTGCTATGGCTATGGCTATGGATGCTATGGCCATGGCTATGGCTGCTGTGGCTATGGTTATGGCTGTTATGGATAAGGCTATGACTATTGCTGCTATGGCTATGGCTATGGCTATGGCTATTGCTGCTATGGCTGTGGCTATGGCTATGACAATGGCTGCTATGGCTATGGCAATGGCTGCTATGTCTATGGTATAGATATGCCTATGGCTGCTACGGCTATGGCTATAACTGCTATGGCTATGGCATTGGCTACTGTGGCTATGTCTATGTCTATGTCTGCTATGGCTATGGCTATGGCTATGGCTGATATGGCTATGGCTATGGCTGCTATGGCTATGGCTACGGCTGCTATGGCTGTCGCTATGCGTGCTATGGCTATGACTATGGCTGCTATGGCTATGGCTATGGCTGCTATGGCTGCTATGGCTATTGCTATTGCTGCTATGGCTATGGCTATGGCTATGGCTATGCCTGGGATGGCTACGGCTATGGCTGCTATGGCTATGGCTTTGGCTGCTATGGCTATGGCTACGGCTGCTATGGCTATGGCTGCGGCTGCTATGACTATGGCTATGCGTGCTATTGCTATGGCTGCTATGGCTATGGCTATGGCTGCTTTGGCTATGGCTGCTATAGCTATGGCTATGGCTGATATGGCTATGGCTACGGCTGCTATGGCTATGGCTGCGGCTGCTTTGGTTATCGCTATGCGTGCTATTGCTATGGCTATGGCTGCTATGGCTATGGCTACGGCTGCTATGGCTGTCGCTATGCGTGCTATGGCTATGACTATGGCTGCTATGGCTATGGCTATGGCTGCTAGGGCTGCTATGGCTGTGGCTGTTGCTGCTAAGGCTATGGCTATGGCTATGGCTGCGATGGCTACGGCTATGGCTGCTGTGGCTATCGCTATGGCTGCTATGGTTGTGGCTGTTGCTGCTTAGGCTATGGCCATGGCAATGGCTGCTATGGCCATGGCTATGGCTGCTATGGCTATGGTTATGGCTGCTATGGATATGGCTATGACTATTGCTGCTATGGCTATGGCTATGGCTATGGCTATTGCTGCTATGGCTGTGGCTATGGCTATGCCAATGGCTGCTATGGCTATGGCAATGGCTGCTATGTCTATGGTATAGATATGCCTATGGCTGCTACGGCTATGCCTATAACTGCTATGGCTATGGCATTGGCTACTATGGCTATGTCTATGTCTATGGCTGCTATGGCTATGGTACCTATACATATGGCTATGGCTGCTATGGCAATGGCAATGGCTGCTATGGCCATGCCTATGGCTGCTATGGCTATGGTTATGGCTGCTATGTATATGGCTATGACTATTGCTGCTATGGCTATGGCTATGGCTATGGCTATTGCTGCTATGGCTGTGGCTATGGCTATGACAATGGCTGCTATGTCTATGGTATAGATATGCCTATGGCTGCTACGGCTATGGCTATAATTGCTATGGCTATGGCATTGGCTACTGTGGCTATGTCTATGTCTATGGCTGCTATGGATATGGCTATGGCTATGGCTGCTATGGATATAGCTATGGCTGCTATGGCTATGGCTGTTGCAATGGCTGTTACGGCTGTGGCTATGGCTACGGCTGCTGTGGCTACGCCATTGGCTATGGCTCGTATGGCTATGGCTATGGCTGCTATGGCTACGGCTGCTATGGCTATGGCTATGGCTGCTATGGCTACGGCTGCTATGGCTATGGCTATGGCTGCTATGGCTACGGCTATGGCTGCTATGGCTATGATACCTATACATATGGCTATGGCTGCTATGGCCATGGCAATGGCTGCTATGGCCATGGCTATGGCTGCTATGGCTATGGTTATGGCTGCTATGGATATGGCTATGAATATTGCTGCTATGGCTATGGCTATGGCTATGGCTATTGCTGCTATGGCTGTGGCTATGGCTATGACAATGGCTGCTATGGCTATGGCAATGGCTGCTATGTCTATGGTATAGATATGCCTATGGCTGCTTCGGCTATGGCTATAATTGCTATGGCTATGGCATTGGCTACTGTGGCTATGTCTATGTCTATGGCTGCTATGGCTGTGGCTATGGCTGCTTTGGCTATGGCTATGGCTATGGCTGATATGGCTATGGCTATGGCTGCTATGGCTACGGCTGCTATGGCTATGCCTATGGCAGCTATGGCAGTGGCTGCTATAGCTATGGCTATGGCTGCTAATGCTATGGATATGGCTATGGCTCCAATGGATATGGCTATGGCTACTATGGTTATGGCTACGGCTGCTATGGCTATGGCTATGGCCGGTATGGCTACGGCTATGGCTGCTATGGCTATGGCTATGGCTGCTTCGGCTATGGCTGCTATAGCTATGGCTATGGCTGATATGGCTATGGCTATGACTGCTATGGCTATGGCATTGGCTGCTGTGGCTATGGCTATGGCTATGACAATGGCTGCTATAGCTATGGCTATGTCTGCTATGTCTATGGCTGGTATAGCTATGCCTATGGCTGCTGCGGCTATGGCTATAACTGCTATGGTTATGGCATCGGCTAATGTGGCTATGGCTATGTCTTCGGCTGCTATGGCTATTGCTATTGCTGCTATGGCTATGGCTATGTGTATGGCAATGGCTGCGATGGCTACGGCTATTGCTGCTATGGCTATGGCTATGGCTGCTATAGCTATGGCTATGACTGCTTTGGCTATGGCGACTATAGCTATGGCTATGGCTGATATGGCTATGGTACCTATACATATGGATATGGCTGCTATGGCCATGGCAATGGCTGCTATGGCCATGGCTATGGCTGCTATGGCTATGGCTATGGCTGCTATGGCTGCTTTGCCTATGGCTATTGCTGCTATGGCTACTGCTATGGCCATGGCTATTGCTGCTATGGCTATGGTTATGTCTGCTATGGATATGGCTATGACTATTGCTGCTATGGCTATGGCTATGGCTATGGCTATTGCTGCTATGGCTGTGGCTATGGCTATGACAATGGCTGCTATGGCTATGGCAATGGCTGCTATGTCTATGGTACAGATATGCCTATGGCTGCTACGGCTATGGCTATAACTGCTATGGCTATGGCAGTGGCTACTGTGGCTATGTCTATGTCTATGGCTGCTATGGCTATGGCTCTGGCTATGGCTGCTATGGATATAGCTATGGCTGCTATGGCTGTGGCTGTTGCTATGGCTGTTACAGCTGTGGCTATGGCTACGGCTATGGCTGCTATGGCTAGGCTATGGCTTCTATGGCTATGGCTACGGCTGCTATGGCTATGGCTGCGGCTGCTATGGCTATGGCTATGCGTGATATTGCTACGGCTATGGCTGCTATGGCTAGGCTATGGCTTCTATGGCTATGGCTACGGCTGCTATGGCTATGGCTGCGGCTGCTATGGCTATGGCTATGCGTGATATTGCTATGGCTATGGCTGCTATGGCTATGGCTATGGCTGCTATGGCTATGGCTATGGCTGCTACGGCAATGGCTACGGCTGCTATGGCTGTCGCTATGCGTGCTATGGCTATGGATATGGCTGCTAAGGCTATGGCTATGTCTGTTATGGCTGCTATGGCTATTGCTATTGCTGCTATGGGTATGGCTATTGCTATGGCTATGCCTGCGATGTGTACGGCTATGGCTGCTATGGCTATGGCTGTGGCTGCTATGTCTATGGCTGCTGTGGCTATGGCATTGGCTATGGCTCGTATGGCTATGGCAATGGCTGCAATGGCTATGCCTATGGCTGCTATAGCAATGGCTGCTATAGCTGTGGCTATGGCTGCTAATGCTTTGGCTACGGCTATGGCTATAGCTATGGCTGCTTTGGCTATGGCTGCTATAGCTATGGCTATGGCTGATATGGCTATGGCTATAACTGCTATGGCTATGGCTATGGGTACTTTGGCTATGGCTATGGCTATGTCTGCTATGGCTGCTATGGCTATTGCTGTTGCTGCTATGGCTATGGCTATGGCTATGGCTATGCCTGCGATGGATACGGCTATGGCTGCTATGGCTATGGCTATGGCTGCTATGGCTATGGCTATGGATGCTATGGCCATGGCTATGGCTGCTGTGGCTATGGTTATGGCTGTTATGGATAAGGCTATGACTATTGCTGCTATGGCTATGGCTATGGCTATGGCTATTGCTGCTATGGCTGTGGCTATGGCTATGACAATGGCTGCTATGGCTATGGCAATGGCTGCTATGTCTATGGTATAGATATGCCTATGGCTGCTACGGCTATGGCTATAACTGCTATGGCTATGGCATTGGCTACTGTGGCTATGTCTATGTCTATGTCTGCTATGGCTATGGCTATGGCTATGGCTGATATGGCTATGGCTATGGCTGCTATGGCTATGGCTACGGCTGCTATGGCTGTCGCTATGCGTGCTATGGCTATGACTATGGCTGCTATGGCTATGGCTATGGCTGCTATGGCTGCTATGGCTATTGCTATTGCTGCTATGGCTATGGCTATGGCTATGGCTATGCCTGGGATGGCTACGGCTATGGCTGCTATGGCTATGGCTTTGGCTGCTATGGCTATGGCTACGGCTGCTATGGCTATGGCTGCGGCTGCTATGACTATGGCTATGCGTGCTATTGCTATGGCTGCTATGGCTATGGCTATGGCTGCTTTGGCTATGGCTGCTATAGCTATGGCTATGGCTGATATGGCTATGGCTACGGCTGCTATGGCTATGGCTGCGGCTGCTTTGGTTATCGCTATGCGTGCTATTGCTATGGCTATGGCTGCTATGGCTATGGCTACGGCTGCTATGGCTGTCGCTATGCGTGCTATGGCTATGACTATGGCTGCTATGGCTATGGCTATGGCTGCTAGGGCTGCTATGGCTGTGGCTGTTGCTGCTAAGGCTATGGCTATGGCTATGGCTGCGATGGCTACGGCTATGGCTGCTGTGGCTATCGCTATGGCTGCTATGGTTGTGGCTGTTGCTGCTTAGGCTATGGCCATGGCAATGGCTGCTATGGCCATGGCTATGGCTGCTATGGCTATGGTTATGGCTGCTATGGATATGGCTATGACTATTGCTGCTATGGCTATGGCTATGGCTATGGCTATTGCTGCTATGGCTGTGGCTATGGCTATGCCAATGGCTGCTATGGCTATGGCAATGGCTGCTATGTCTATGGTATAGATATGCCTATGGCTGCTACGGCTATGCCTATAACTGCTATGGCTATGGCATTGGCTACTATGGCTATGTCTATGTCTATGGCTGCTATGGCTATGGTACCTATACATATGGCTATGGCTGCTATGGCAATGGCAATGGCTGCTATGGCCATGCCTATGGCTGCTATGGCTATGGTTATGGCTGCTATGTATATGGCTATGACTATTGCTGCTATGGCTATGGCTATGGCTATGGCTATTGCTGCTATGGCTGTGGCTATGGCTATGACAATGGCTGCTATGTCTATGGTATAGATATGCCTATGGCTGCTACGGCTATGGCTATAATTGCTATGGCTATGGCATTGGCTACTGTGGCTATGTCTATGTCTATGGCTGCTATGGATATGGCTATGGCTATGGCTGCTATGGATATAGCTATGGCTGCTATGGCTATGGCTGTTGCAATGGCTGTTACGGCTGTGGCTATGGCTACGGCTGCTGTGGCTACGCCATTGGCTATGGCTCGTATGGCTATGGCTATGGCTGCTATGGCTACGGCTGCTATGGCTATGGCTATGGCTGCTATGGCTACGGCTGCTATGGCTATGGCTATGGCTGCTATGGCTACGGCTATGGCTGCTATGGCTATGATACCTATACATATGGCTATGGCTGCTATGGCCATGGCAATGGCTGCTATGGCCATGGCTATGGCTGCTATGGCTATGGTTATGGCTGCTATGGATATGGCTATGAATATTGCTGCTATGGCTATGGCTATGGCTATGGCTATTGCTGCTATGGCTGTGGCTATGGCTATGACAATGGCTGCTATGGCTATGGCAATGGCTGCTATGTCTATGGTATAGATATGCCTATGGCTGCTTCGGCTATGGCTATAATTGCTATGGCTATGGCATTGGCTACTGTGGCTATGTCTATGTCTATGGCTGCTATGGCTGTGGCTATGGCTGCTTTGGCTATGGCTATGGCTATGGCTGATATGGCTATGGCTATGGCTGCTATGGCTACGGCTGCTATGGCTATGCCTATGGCAGCTATGGCAGTGGCTGCTATAGCTATGGCTATGGCTGCTAATGCTATGGATATGGCTATGGCTCCAATGGATATGGCTATGGCTACTATGGTTATGGCTACGGCTGCTATGGCTATGGCTATGGCCGGTATGGCTACGGCTATGGCTGCTATGGCTATGGCTATGGCTGCTTCGGCTATGGCTGCTATAGCTATGGCTATGGCTGATATGGCTATGGCTATGACTGCTATGGCTATGGCATTGGCTGCTGTGGCTATGGCTATGGCTATGACAATGGCTGCTATAGCTATGGCTATGTCTGCTATGTCTATGGCTGGTATAGCTATGCCTATGGCTGCTGCGGCTATGGCTATAACTGCTATGGTTATGGCATCGGCTAATGTGGCTATGGCTATGTCTTCGGCTGCTATGGCTATTGCTATTGCTGCTATGGCTATGGCTATGTGTATGGCAATGGCTGCGATGGCTACGGCTATTGCTGCTATGGCTATGGCTATGGCTGCTATAGCTATGGCTATGACTGCTTTGGCTATGGCGACTATAGCTATGGCTATGGCTGATATGGCTATGGTACCTATACATATGGATATGGCTGCTATGTCCATGGCAATGGCTGCTATGGCCATGGCTATGGCTGCTATGGCTATGGCTATGGCTGCTATGGCTGCTTTGCCTATGGCTATTGCTGCTATGGCTACTGCTATGGCCATGGCTATGGCTGCTATGGCTATGGTTATGGCTGCTATGGATATGGCTATGACTATTGCTGCTATGGCTATGGCTATGGCTATGGCTATTGCTGCTATGGCTGTGGCTATGGCTATGACAATGGCTGCTATGGCTATGGCAATGGCTGCTATGTCTATGGTATTGATATGCCTATGGCTGCTACGGCTATGGCTATAACTGCTATGGCTATGGCATTGGCTACTGTGGCTATGTCTATGTCTACGGCTGCTATGGCTGTGGCTATGGCTGCTATGGCTACGGCTATGGCTGCTATGGCTATGGCTATGGCTGCTTTGGCTATGGCTGCTATAGCTATGGCTATGGCTGATATGGCTATGGCTATAGCTGCTATGGCTATGGCTATGGGTACTTTGGCTATGGCTATGGCTGATATGGCTATGGCTATGGCTGCTATGGCTATGGATACGGCTGCTATGGCTGTCGCTATGCATGCTATGCCTATGACTATGGCTGCTATGGCTATGGCTATGGCTGCTATGGCTGCTATGGCTATTGCTATTGCTGCTATGGCTATGGCTATGGCTATGGCTATGCCTGCTATGGCTATCGCTATGGCTGCTATGGCTGTGGCTGTTGCTGCTAAGGCTATGGCCATGGCAATGGCTGCTATGGCCATGGCTATTGCTGCTATGGCTATGGTTATGTCTGCTATGGATATGGCTATGACTATTGCTGCTATGGCTATGGCTATGGCTATGGCTATTGCTGATATGGCTGTGGCTATGGCTATGACAATGGCTGCTATGGCTATGGCAATGGCTGCTATGTCTATGGTACAGATATGCCTATGACTGCTACGGCTATGGCTATAACTGCTATGGCTATGGCATTGGCTACTGTGGCTATGTCTATGTCTATGGCTGCTATGGCTATGGCTCTGGCTATGGCTGCTATGGATATAGCTATGGCTGCTATGGCTATGGCTGTTGCTATGGCTGTTACGGCTGTGGCTATGGCTACGGCTATGGCTGCTATGGCTGCTATGGCTATTGCTATTGCTGCTATGGCTATGGCTGCGGCTGCTATGGCTTTGGCTATGCGTGATATTGCTATGGCTGTGGCTGCTATGGCTATGGCTATGGCTGCTATGGCTATGGCTATGGCTGCTACGGCAATGGCTACGGCTGCTATGGCTGTCGCTATGCGTGCTATGGCTATGGATATGGCTGCGATGGCTACGGCTATGGCTGCTATGGCTAGGCTATGGCTTCTATGGCTATGGCTACGGCTGCTATGGCTATGGCTGCGGCTGCTATGGCTATGGCTATGCGTGATATTGCTATGGCTATGGCTGATATGGCTAAGGCTATGACTGCTATGGCTATGGCTATTCCGATGACTGCTATGGCTATGGCTACGGCTGCTATAGTTATGGCTATGGATGCTATGGCAATGGCCTTGGCTGCTATGGCTATGGCTATGACTGCTAATGCTATGGCTATGGCTATGGCTGCAATGGCTATGGCTATGGCTGCTATGGCTGCCCTGGCGATGACTATTACTGCTATGGCTATGGCTATGGCTATTGCTATTGCTGCTATGGCTATGGCTATGGCTATGGCTATGCTTGCGATGGCTACGGCGATGGCTGCTATGGCTGTGGCTATGGATGCTATGGCAATGGCTATGGCTGCTTTGGCTATGGCTGAAGCTGCTATGGCTATGGCTATGCCTGCTATGACTATGGCTATGGATGCTTTGGCTATGGCTATGGCGATGGCTGCTATGGCTATGGCTATGGCTGCTATGGCTGTGGCTATGGATGCTATGGAAATGGCTCTGGCTGCTTTGGCTATGGCTGAAGCTGCTATGGCTATGGCTATGCCTTCTATGACTATGGCTATGGATGCTTTGGCTATGGCTAAAGCTGCTATGGCTATGGCTATGTCTGCTATGGCTATGGCTATTGCTGCTATGGCTATGGCTGTGGATGCTATGGCAATTGCTATGGCTGCTTTGGCTATGGCTGAAGCTGCTATGTCTATGGCTATGGCTGCTATGACAATGCCTATGGATGCTTTGGCTATGGCTAAAGCAGCTATGGCTATGGCTATGTCTGCTATGGCTATGGCTATTGCTGCTATGGCTGTGGCTATGGCTATGACAATGGCTGCTATGGCTATGGCAATGGCTGCTATGTCTACGGTATAGATATGCCTATGGCTGCTACGGCTATGCCTATAACTGCTATGGCTATGGCATTGGCTACTGTGGCTATGTCTATGTCTATGGCTGCTATGGCTATGGCTATGGCTATGGATGCTATGGATATAGCTATGGCTGCTGTGGCTATGGTTGTTGCTATGGCTGTTATGGCTGTGGCTATGGCTACGGCTGCTGTGGCTATGCCATTGGCTATGGCTCGTATGGCTATGACTATTGCTGCTATGGCTATGGCTATTGCTATGGCTATTGCTGCTACGGCTATGGCTATAACTGCTATGGCTATGGCATTGGCTACTGTGGCTACGTCTATGTCTATGGCTGCTATGGCTGTGGCTATGGCTACTGTGGCTATGGCTATGGCTATGGCTGCGATGGCTATGCCTATGGTTGCTGTAGCTATTGCGTCTTTCTGCTATGGCTATGGCTACGGCTGCTATGGCTGTCGCTATGCGTGCTATGGCTATGGCTATAGCTGCTATGGCTATGGCTGCGATGGCTACGGATATGGCTGCAATGGCTGTGGCAATTGCTGCTATGGCTATTGCTATGGCTCTTGCTATGGCTATGGCTAACGCTGCTATGGCTATGGCTCTGTCTGCTATGGCTATGGCTATTGCTGCTATGGCTATGGCTATGGCAATGGCTGCTATGGCTATGGCTATGGCTGCTATGGCTGCTATGCCTATGGCTATTGCTGCTATGGCTACTGCTATGGCGATTGCTATGGCTGCTATGGCTATGGCTATGGCTGCTATGGCTGCTCTGGCTATGACTATTGCTGCTATGGCTATGGCTATGGCTATGGCTATTGCTGCTATGGCTGTGGCTATGGCTATGACAATGGCTGCTATGGCTATTGCAATGGCTGCTATGTCTATGCTATATATATGCCTATGGCTGCTACGGCTATGCCTATAACTGCTATGGCTATGGCATTGGCTACTGCGGCTATGTCTATGTCTATGGCTGCTATGGCTATGGCTATGGCTATGGCTGCTATGGATAAAGCTATGGCTGCTATGGCTATGGCTGTTGCTATGGCTGTTACGGCTGTGGCTATGGCTACGGCTGCTGTGGCTATGCCATTGGCTATGGCACGTATGGCTATTGCTATGGCTGCTATGGCTACGGCTGCTATGGCTATGGCTATGGCTGCTATGACTACGGCTATGGCTGCTATGACTATGGCTATGGATGCTTTGGCTATGGCTAAAGCTGCTGTGGCTATTGCTATGTCTGCTATGGCTATGGATGTTGCTGCTATGGCTATGGCTATGGCAATGGCTGCTATGGCTATGGCTATGGCTGCTATGTCAATGGCTGGTATAGCTATGCCCATGGCTGCTACGGCTATGGCTATAACTGCTATGGCTATGGCATTGGCTACTGTGGCTATGGCTATGTCTATGGCTGCTATGGCTAAGGCTATGGCTATGGCTGCTATGGATATAGCTATGGCTGCTATGGCTACGGCAACGGCTACGGCTGCTATGGCTATGGCTATGGCTGCAATGTCCATGGCAATGGCTGCCATGTCTATGACTGGTGTAGCTATGCCTATGGCTGCTACGCCTATGGCTATAACTGCTATGGCTATGGCATTGGCTGCTGTGGCTATGGCTATGGCTATCACAATGGCTGCTATGGCCATGGCTATGGCTATGGCTGCTATATCTATGGCTGGTATAGCTATGCCTGTGGCTGCTACGGCTATGGCTATAACTGCTATGGCTATGGCATCGGCTAATGTGGCTATGGCTATGTCTATGGCTGCTATGGCTATGGCTATGGCTATGGCTGCTATGGATACAGCTATGGCTGATATGTCTATGGCTATGGCTGTGGCTGCTATGGCTATGGATATGACTGCTTTGGCTATGGCTGCTATAGCTATGGCTATGGCTGGAATGGCTATGGCGATAGCTGCTATGGCTATGGCTACGGATGCTTTGGCTATGGCTTTGGCTGATATGGCTATGGCTATGGCTGCTATGGCTATGGCTACGGCTGCTATGGCTGTCGCTATGCGTGCTATGGCTATGACTATGGCTGCTATGGCTATGACTATGGCTGCTATGTCTGTGACTGTTGCTGCTATGGCTATGGCTATGGCTATGGCTATGGCTGCGATGGCTACGGCTATGGCTGCTGTGGCTATGGTTATGGCTGCTATGGATATGGCTATGACTCCTTTAGATATGCCTATAGCTGCTATAGCTACGGCTATGGTTGCTATGCCTTTGGCTATGGCTGTTATGGCTATGGCTACGGCTGCTATGGGTATGGCTATGGCTGCTATGGCTGCTATGCCTATGGCTATTGCTGCTATGGCTACTGTTATGGCCATTGCTATGGCTGCTATGGCTATGGCTATGGCTGCTATGGCTGCTCTGGCTATGACTATTGCTCCTATGGCTATGGCTATGGCTATGGCTATTGCTGCTATGGCTGTGGCTATGGCTATGACAATGGCTGCTATGGCTATGGCAATGGCTGCTATGTCTATGGTATAGATATGCCTATGGCTGCTACGGCTATGGCTATAACTGCTATGGCTATGGCATTGGCTACTGTGGCTATGGCTATGACTATGGCTGCTATAGCTATGGCTATGGCTATGGCTGCTAAGGATATAGCTATGGCTGCTATGGCTATGGCTGTTGCTATGGCTGTTATGGCTGTGGCTATGGCTACGGCTGCTGTGACTATGGCATTGGCTATGGCTCGTATGGCTATGGCTATGGCTGCTATGGCTACTGCTATGGCTATTGTTATGGCTGCTCTGGCTATGACTATTGCTGCTATGTCTTTGTCTATGGCTATTGCAATGGCTGCTGTGGCTGTGGCTATGGCTATGGCTATGCCTGCGATGGCTACGGCTATTGCTGCTATGGCTATGGCTATGGCTGCTATGACTATGGCTGCTATGGCTATGGCTATGGCTGCTATGACTATGGCTATGGATGCTATGGCTATGGCTATGGCCATGGCTGCTATGGCTATGGCTATGGCTTCTATGGCTATGGCTATGGATGCTATGGCAATGGCTATGGCTGCTTTGGCTATGGCTGAAGCTGCTATGGCTATGGCTGCGGCTGCTATGGCTATCGCTATTCGTGCTATTGCTATGGCTATGGCAGCTGTGGCTATGGCTATGGCTTCTATGGCTGCTATGCCTATGGTTATTGCTGCTATGGCTACTGCTATGGATATGGCTATGACTGCTAGGGCTGCTATGGCTATGACTATTGCTGCTATGGCTATGGCTATGGCTATGACAGTAGCAGCTATGGCTATGGCTATGGCTGCTATGTCTATGGCTGGTATAGATATGCCTATGGCTGCTACGGCTATGGCTATAACTGCTATGGCTATGGCATTGGCTACTGTGGCTATGTCTATGTCTATGGCTGCTATGGCTATGGCATTGGCTACTGTGGCTATGTCTATGTCTATGGCTGCTATGGCTATGGCTATGGCTATGGCTGCTATGCCATTGGCTATGGATGCTATGGCAATGGCTATGGCTGCTATGGCTATGGCTATGGCTGCTAATGCTATGGCTATGGCTATGGCTGCAATGGCTATGGCTATGGCTGCTATGGATGCTCTGGCTATGACTATTACTGCTATGGCTATGGCTATGCCTATTGCTATTGCTGCTATGGCTATGGCTATGGCTATGGCTGATATGGCTATGGCTATGGCTGCTATGGCAATGGCTACGGCTGCTATGGCAATGGCTGCTATAGCTATGGCTATGGCTGCTAATGCTTTGACTACGGCTATGGCTCCTATGGATAAGGCTATGCCTGCTATGGTTATGGCTATGTCTGCTATGGCTGTGGTTATGGCTGCTCTGGCTCTGGCTATGGCTGCTACAGCTATGGCTATGGCAGCTTTGGCTATGGCTGCTATAGCTATGGCTATGGCTGATATGGCTATGGTACCTATACATATGGCTATGGCTGCTATGGCCATGGCAATGGCTGCTATGGCCATGGCTATGGCTGCTATGGCTATGGTTGTGGCTGCTATGGATATGGCTATGACTCCTTTAGATATGCCTATAGCTGCTATAGCTACGGCTATGGCTGCTATGCCTTTGCCTATGGCTGCTATGGATATAGCTATGGCTGCTATGGCTATGGCTATGGCTGCTATGGCTATGGTTATGGCTGCTATGGATATGGCTATGACTCCTTTATCCTGCAATGCATTTGGCTATGGCTGTTATGGCTATGGCAATGGCTGCTATGGCTATGGTACATATACATATGGCTATGGCTGCTATGGCTGCTCTGGCCATGACTATTACTGCTATGGCTATGGCAATGGCTATTGCTATTGCTGCTATGGCTATGGCTATGGCTATGGCTATGCCTGCGATGGCTACGGCTATGGCTGCTATGGCTATGGCTATGGCTGCTATGACTATGGCTATTGCTGCTATGGCTATGGCTATGGCTATGGCTATTGCTGCTATGGCTGTGGCTATGGCTATGACAATGGCTGCTACGGCTATGGCAATGGCTGCTATGTCCATGGTATAGATATGCCTATGGCTGCTACGGCTATGGCTATAACTGCTATGGCTATGGCATTGGCTACTGTGGCTATGTCTATGTCTATGGCTGCTATGGCTATGGCTATGGCTATGGCTGCTATGCCATTGGCTATGGATGCTATGGCAATGGCTATGGCTGCTATGGCTATGGCTATGGCTGCTAATGCTATGGCTATGGCTATGGCTGCAATGGCTATGGCTATGGCTGCTATGGATGCTCTGGCTATGACTATTACTGCTATGGCTATGGCTATGCCTATTGCTATTGCTGCTATGGCTATGGCTATGGCTATGGCTGATATGGCTATGTCTATGGCTGCTATGGCAATGGCTACGGCTGCTATGGCAACGGCTGCTATAGCTATGGCTATGGCTGCTAATGCTTTGACTACGGCTATGGCTCCTATGGATAAGGCTATACCTGCTATGGTTATGGCTATGTCTGCTATGGCTGTGGTTATGGCTGCTCTGGCTCTGGCTATGGCTGCTATAGCTATGGCTATGGCAGCTTTGGCTATGGCTGCTATAGCTATGGCTATGGCTGATATGGCTATGGTACCTATACGTATGGCTATGGCTGCTATGGCCATGGCAATGGCTGCTATGGCCATGGCTATGGCTGCTATGGCTATGGTTGTGGCTGCTATGGATATGGCTATGACTCCTTTAGATATGCCTATAGCTGCTATAGCTACGGCTATGGCTGCTATGCCTTTGCCTATGGCTGCTATGGATATAGCTATGGCTGCTATGGCTATGGCTATGGCTGCTATGGCTATGGCTATGTCTAAGGCTGCTATGGCTATGGCAATGGCTATGGCTATGTCTGTGGCTGCTATGGATATAGCTATGCCTGCTATGGCTATGCCTATTATGGCTATGGCTGCTATGGCTATGGCTATGGCTGTGTCTGCTATGGTTATGGCTATGGCTGCTATGGCTATGGCTATGGCTTCTATGGCTATCGCTATGGCTATGACTGCTATGGCTATGTCTATGGCTATAACTGCTATGGCTATGGCTATGGCTGCTGTGGCTATGGCTATGGCTGCTGTGGCTATGGCTATGGCTGCTATGGCCATGGCTATGGCCGCCATAACAATGGCTATGGCTGCTATGGCGACGGCTATGGCTGCTATGGCTATGGCTATGGCTGCTATGGCTGTGGCTGTGGCTATGGCTGCTAAGGCTATGGCTATGTCTAAGCCTGCTATGGCAATGGCTATGGCTATGTCTGCTATGTCTATGGCTATGGCTAAGGCTGCTATGGCTCTGCCTATGGCTGCAATGGCTATGGCTATGTCTATGGCTGCTATGGCTATGGCTAAGTGTGTGGCTGCTTTGGATATAGCTATGGCTGCTATGGCTATGGCTATGGATACGGCTATGGCTGCTATGGCCCCCATGGCTATGATTATGGCTGCTATGACTATGGCTATGGCTGCGGCTGCTCTTACTATGGCTAAGGCTGCTATGGCTATGCCTATGTCTGTGGCTGCTATGGATATAGCTATGGCTGCTATGTCTATCGCTATGGCTATGACTGCTATGGCTATGACTGTGGCTAAGGCTACTATTGCTATGGCTATGGCTGTGGCTGCTACGGCTATGACTATGGCTGCCATGGCTATGGCTATGGCTATGGCTTCTATGGCTATGGCTACTATGGCTCTGGATACGGCTGCTACGGCTATGACTGTGGCAATGGCTATAGCTGCTATGGCTATTGCTATGGCTGCTAAGGCTATGCCTTAATAGCTGTGGCTTGTATGGATATCGCTATGGCTATGACTGCTATGGCTATGGCTATGGCTGCTAAGGCTATGGATACGGCTGCGGCTGCTGTGGCTCTGGCACTGGCTGCTATGGCTATGGCTATGGCTGCTATGTCTATGGCTATAGCTGCTATGGCTGTGGCAATGGCTGCTATGGCTATGGCTATGGTTGCTATGGTTATGGCTATGGCTATTGTATGGCTATGGTTGCTATGGCTATGGCTATGGCTATGGCTGCTATGGCTATGGCTATGGCTAAGGCTGCTATGTCTATGGCAATGGCTATGGCTATGTCTGTGGCTGCTATGGACATAGCTACGGCTGCTATGGCTATGGCTATGGCTACTGTTGCTATGGCTATCGCTATGGCTGCTATGGCTATGGCTATGGCTGCTATGGATATGGCTATGCCTGCTATGGCTATGGCTATGGCTAAGGCTGCTATGGCTATGGCTATGGCTATGGTTGCTATGGCTATGGCTATGGCTGCTATGGCTGTGGCTATGGCTATGGCTGCTAAGGCTATGGCTATGTCTAAGGCTGCTATGGCTATGGCTATGGCTATGTCTGCTATGGCTATGGCTATGGCTAAGGCTGCTATGGCAATGGCTATGGCTGCTATGGCTATGGCTATGGCTGCGGCTGCTATGGCTATTGCTGCTATGGCTATGGCTATGGCTGCTATGGCTATGACTATGGCTATGGCTGCTATGGCTATGGCTATGTCTGTGGCTGGTATGGCTATGGCTATGGCTATGGCTATGTTTGCTATGGCTACGGCTGCTATGGCTATGGCTATGGCTGCTATGGCTACGACTATGGCTATGGCTGCTATGGCTATGGCTATGTCTATGGCTGCTATGGCTATGGCTATGGCTGCTATGGCTATGGCTTTGGCTGCTATGGCTATGGCTATGGCTGCTATGGCTATGGATATGGCTGCTATGGCTATGGTTATGGCTATGTCTACTGTTGCTATAGGTGTGACTGCTATGGTTATGGCTATGGCTACGGCTATGGCTGCTATGGCCGCCATGGCTATAGCCATGGCTGCTATGGCTATGGCTATGGCTGCGGCTGCTATGGCTATGGCTATGGCTGCTATGGCTATGACTATGGCTATGGCTGCTATGGCTATGGCTATGTCTATGGCTATGGCTACGGCTATGGCTGCTATGGCCGCCATGGCTATGGCTATGGCTGCTATTGCTAAGGCTTCTATGGCTATGGCTGCTATGGCTATGGCTATGCCTATGGCTGCTATGGCTATGGTTATGGCTGCTATGGCTGTGGCTATGGCTATGGCTACTAAGGCTATGGCTATGTCTGAGGCTGCTATGGCTATGGCTATGGCTATGGCTTCTATGGCTATGGCTGTTGCTGCTATGGCTATGGCTATGGCTACGGCTATGGCTGCTATGGCCGCCATGGCTATGGCTGCTTTGGCTATGGCTATGGCTGCTATGGCTATGGCTATGGCTATGGCTGCAATGGCTATGGCTATGTCTGTGGCTGCTATGGCTATGGCTATGTCTATGGCTGCTATGGCTATGGCTAAGTGTGTGGCTGCTTTGGATATAGCTATGGCTGCTATGGCTATGGCTATGGCTACGGCTGCGTCTGCTATGGCTATGGATGCTATGGCTTTGGCCATGGCTATTGCTGCTATAGCTATGGCTATGGCAGCTGTGGCTGTGGTTATGGCTATGGCTGCTATGGCTATGGCTATGGCTGCTATGGCTATGGCTATGGCACTGTCTACTATGGATATAGCTATGGCTGCTATGGCTATGGCTATGGCTATGGCTACGGCAGCTATGGCTGTCGCTATGGCTGCTCTGGATATAGCTATGGCCGCTATGGCTATGGCAATGGCTACGGCTGGTACGGCTATCGCGATGACTGCTATGGCTACGGGTATGGCTATGGCTATGGCTGCTATGGCTATGGCTCCTATGGCTATGGCTATGGCTGCTATGGCTATGACTATGGCTATGTCTGCTGTGGCTATGGCTATGTCTATGGCTGGTATGGCTATGGCTATGGCTATGTTTGCTATGGCTATGGCTGCGATGTCTATGGATATGGCTATGCCTGCTATGGCTATGGTTATGGCTATGTCAGCTGTGGCTATTGCTATGGCTGCTATGGCTACGGCAATGGCTATGGCTGCTATGGCTATGGCTATGTCTGTATCCGCTATGGCTATGGCTATGGCTACTATGGCTATGGATACGGCAGCTATGGTTTTGGCTACGGCTTCTATGGCTATGGCTATGGCTGCTATGCCTATGGCTATAGCTACGGCTATGGCTGCTATGGCCGCCATGGCTATGGCTATGGCTGCTATTGCTAAGGCCTCTATGGCTATGGCTGCTATGGCTATGGCTATGCCTATGGCTGCTATGGCTATGGTTATGGCTGCTATGGCTGTGGCTATGGCTATGGCTACTAAGGCTATGGCTATGTCTAAGGCTGCTATGGCTATGGCTATGGCTATGGCTTCTATGGCTATGGCTGTTGCTGCTATGGCTATGGCTATGGCTACGGCTATGGCTGCTATGGCCGCCATGGCTATGGCTATGGCTGCTATGGCTATGGCTATGGCTGCTATGGCTATGGCTATGGCTATGGCTGCAATGGCTATGGCTATGTCTATGGCTGCTATGGCTATGGCTATGGCTATGGCTTCTATGGCTATGGCTGTTGCTGCTATGGCTATGGCTATGGCTACGGCTATGGCTGCTATGGCCGCCATGGCTTTGGCAATGGCTGCTTTGGCTATGGCTATAGCTGCTATGGCTATGGCTATGGCATTGGCTGCTGTGGCTATGGCTATGTCTATTTCTATGGCTGCTATGTCTTTGGCCATGGCTATGGCTGCTATGGCTATGGCTGTGGCAGCTATGGCTGTGGTTATGGCTATGGCTGCTATGACTGTGGCTACCGCTGCTATGGCTATGGCTATGGCTACGTCTATGTCTGCCATAGGCGCCATGGCTATGGCTATGGCTGCTATGGCTATGGCTACGGCTGCGTCTGCTGTGGCTATGGATGCTATGGCTTTGGCCATGGCCATTGCTGCTATAGCTATGGCTATGGCAGCTGTGGCTGTGGTTATGGCTATGGCTGCTATGGCTATGGCTATGGCTGCTATGGCTATGGCTATGGCACTGTCTACTATGGATATAGCTATGGCTGCTATGGCTATGGCTATGGCTACGGCAGCTATGGCTGTCGCTATGGCTGCTCTGGATATAGCTATGGCCGCTATGGCTATGGCAATGGCTACGGCTGGTACGGCTATCGCGATGACTGCTATGGCTACGGGTATGGCTATGGATATGGCTGCTATGGCTATGGCTCCTATGGCTATGGCTATGGCTGCTATGGCTATGACTATGGCTATGTCTGCTGTGGCTATGGCTATGTCTATGGCTGGTATGGCTATGGCTATGGCTATGTTTGCTATGGCTATGGCTGCGATGTCTATGGCTATGGCTATGGCTGCTATAGCTATGGCTATGGCTATGGCTGCTATGGCTGCGGGTATGTCTACTATGACCATGGCTGTGGCTGCTATGGATATGGCTATGGCTGCTATGGCTATGGTTATGGCTATGTCAGTTATGGCTATGGCTTCTATGGCTATGTCTACTATGGCTACGGATACGGCTGCTATGGCTATGGCTATGGTTGCGGCTGCTATGGCTATGGCTGCTATGGCTATGGCTATGGCTGCTATGGCTCTGGCTATGGCTATGGCTGCAATGGCTATGGCTATGTCTATGGCTGCTATGGCTATGGCTATGTATGTGGCTGCTTTGGATATAGCTATGGCTGCTATGGCTATGGCTATGGCTACGGCTGCTATGGCTATCGCTATGGCTGCTATGGCTATGGCTATGGCTGCTATGGCTATGGCTATGGCTGCTATGAGTATGGCTATTGCTGCTATGGCTATGGCTATGGCTGCTATTGCTATGGCTATGTCTACTATGGCCATGGTTGCGGCTGCTATGGCTATGGCTATGGCCGCTATGGTTATGGTTATGGCTATGGCTGCTATGGCTATGGCTATGGCTTCTATGGCTATCGCTATGGCAATGACCGCTATGGCTATTGCTATGGCTATGGCTGCTATGGCTATGCCTTTTATGGCATTGGCCTCTCTGGCTATCGCTATGGCTATGACTGCTGTGGTTATGGCTATGGCTGCTATGGTTATGGTTATGGCTATGGCTTCTATGGCTATGGCTGTTGCTGCTATGGCTATGGCTATGGCTACGGCTATGGCTGCTATGGCCGCCATGGCTATGGCTATGGCTGCTATGGCTATGGCTTCTATGGCTATGGCTTCTATGGCTATCGCTATTGCTATAACTGTTATGGCTACGGCTATGGCTATGGCTGCAATGGCTATGGCTATGCCTATGGCTGCTATGGCTACGGCTCTGTCCACTATGACCATGCCTGTGGCTGCTATGGCTGTGGCTGCTATGGCTATGGCCATGGCTGCTATGGCTATGGCTATGGCTATGGCTGCTATGGCTATGGCTATGCCTATGGCTGCTATGGCTATGGTTATTGCTGCTATGGCTGTGGCTATGGCTATGGCTACTAAGGCTATGGCTATGTCTAAGGCTTCTATGGCTATGGCTATGGCTATGGCTTCTATGGCTATCGCTATGGCTATTACTGCTATGGCTATGGCTATGGCTACGGCTGCTATGGCTATGGCTATGGCTGCTATGCCTATGGCTATGGCTATGGCTACTATGGCTATGGATACGGCTGCTATGGCTATGACTTTGGCTATGGCTATAGCTGCTATGGCTATTGCTATGTCAGCTGTGGCTAAGCATTTTATGGCTATGGGTTCTATGGCTATCGCTATAGCTATAACTGCTATGGCTATGGCTATGGCTGCTGTGGCTATGGCTATGGCTGCTATGGCTATGGCTATGGCTGCTATGGCCATGGCTATGGCCGCCATGACAATGGCTATGGCTGCTATGGCGACGGCTATGGCTGCTATGGCTATGGCTATGGCTGCTATGGCTGTGTCTATGGCTATGGCTGCTATGGCCGCCATGGCTGTGGCAATGGCTGCTATGGCTATGGCTATGGCTGCGGCTGCCATGGCTATGGCTGCTATGGCTATGGCTATGGCTGCTATGGCTATGACTATCGCTATGGCTGCTATGGCTATGGCTATGTCTATGGCTGGTATGGCTATGGCTATGGCTATGTTTGCTATGGCTACGGCTGCTATGGCTATGGCTATGGCTGCTATGGCTACGACTATGGCTATGGCTGCTATGGCTATGGCTATGTCTATGGCTGGTATGGCTATGGCTACGGCTATGTTTGCTATGGCTATGGCTGCTATGGCTATGGCTATGGCTATGTCTGCTATAGCTATGGCTATGGCTATGGCTGCTATCGCTGCGGGTATGTCTACTGTGACCATGGCTGTGGCTGCTATGGATATGGCTATGCCTGCTATGGCTATGGTTATGGCTATGTCAGCAGTGGCTATTGCTATGGCTGCTATGGTTACGGCAATGGCTATGGCTGCTACGGCTATGGCTATGTCTGTATCTGCTATGGCTATGGCTATGGCTACTATGGCTATGGATACGGCTGCTATGGTTTTGGCTATGGCTTCTATGGCTATGGCTATGGCTGCTATGGCTATGGCTACGGCTGCTATGGCTGTCGCTATGCGTGCTATGGCTATGACTATGGCTGCTATGGCTATGACTATGGCTGCTATGTCTGTGACTGTTGCTGCTATGGCTATGGCTATGGCTATGGCTATGGCTGCGATGGCTACGGCTATGGCTGCTGTGGCTATGGTTATGGCTGCTATGGATATGGCTATGACTCCTTTAGATATGCCTATAGCTGCTATAGCTACGGCTATGGTTGCTATGCCTTTGGCTATGGCTGTTATGGCTATGGCTACGGCTGCTATGGGTATGGCTATGGCTGCTATGGCTGCTATGCCTATGGCTATTGCTGCTATGGCTACTGTTATGGCCATTGCTATGGCTGCTATGGCTATGGCTATGGCTGCTATGGCTGCTCTGGCTATGACTATTGCTCCTATGGCTATGGCTATGGCTATGGCTATTGCTGCTATGGCTGTGGCTATGGCTATGACAATGGCTGCTATGGCTATGGCAATGGCTGCTATGTCTATGGTATAGATATGCCTATGGCTGCTACGGCTATGGCTATAACTGCTATGGCTATGGCATTGGCTACTGTGGCTATGGCTATGACTATGGCTGCTATAGCTATGGCTATGGCTATGGCTGCTAAGGATATAGCTATGGCTGCTATGGCTATGGCTGTTGCTATGGCTGTTATGGCTGTGGCTATGGCTACGGCTGCTGTGACTATGGCATTGGCTATGGCTCGTATGGCTATGGCTATGGCTGCTATGGCTACTGCTATGGCTATTGTTATGGCTGCTCTGGCTATGACTATTGCTGCTATGTCTTTGTCTATGGCTATTGCAATGGCTGCTGTGGCTGTGGCTATGGCTATGGCTATGCCTGCGATGGCTACGGCTATTGCTGCTATGGCTATGGCTATGGCTGCTATGACTATGGCTGCTATGGCTATGGCTATGGCTGCTATGACTATGGCTATGGATGCTATGGCTATGGCTATGGCCATGGCTGCTATGGCTATGGCTATGGCTTCTATGGCTATGGCTATGGATGCTATGGCAATGGCTATGGCTGCTTTGGCTATGGCTGAAGCTGCTATGGCTATGGCTGCGGCTGCTATGGCTATCGCTATTCGTGCTATTGCTATGGCTATGGCAGCTGTGGCTATGGCTATGGCTTCTATGGCTGCTATGCCTATGGTTATTGCTGCTATGGCTACTGCTATGGATATGGCTATGACTGCTAGGGCTGCTATGGCTATGACTATTGCTGCTATGGCTATGGCTATGGCTATGACTGTAGCAGCTATGGCTATGGCTATGGCTGCTATGTCTATGGCTGGTATAGATATGCCTATGGCTGCTACGGCTATGGCTATAACTGCTATGGCTATGGCATTGGCTACTGTGGCTATGTCTATGTCTATGGCTGCTATGGCTATGGCATTGGCTACTGTGGCTATGTCTATGTCTATGGCTGCTATGGCTATGGCTATGGCTATGGCTGCTATGCCATTGGCTATGGATGCTATGGCAATGGCTATGGCTGCTATGGCTATGGCTATGGCTGCTAATGCTATGGCTATGGCTATGGCTGCAATGGCTATGGCTATGGCTGCTATGGATGCTCTGGCTATGACTATTACTGCTATGGCTATGGCTATGCCTATTGCTATTGCTGCTATGGCTATGGCTATGGCTATGGCTGATATGGCTATGGCTATGGCTGCTATGGCAATGGCTACGGCTGCTATGGCAATGGCTGCTATAGCTATGGCTATGGCTGCTAATGCTTTGACTACGGCTATGGCTCCTATGGATAAGGCTATGCCTGCTATGGTTATGGCTATGTCTGCTATGGCTGTGGTTATGGCTGCTCTGGCTCTGGCTATGGCTGCTACAGCTATGGCTATGGCAGCTTTGGCTATGGCTGCTATAGCTATGGCTATGGCTGATATGGCTATGGTACCTATACATATGGCTATGGCTGCTATGGCCATGGCAATGGCTGCTATGGCCATGGCTATGGCTGCTATGGCTATGGTTGTGGCTGCTATGGATATGGCTATGACTCCTTTAGATATGCCTATAGCTGCTATAGCTACGGCTATGGCTGCTATGCCTTTGCCTATGGCTGCTATGGATATAGCTATGGCTGCTATGGCTATGGCTATGGCTGCTATGGCTATGGTTATGGCTGCTATGGATATGGCTATGACTCCTTTATCCTGCAATGCATTTGGCTATGGCTGTTATGGCTATGGCAATGGCTGCTATGGCTATGGTACATATACATATGGCTATGGCTGCTATGGCTGCTCTGGCCATGACTATTACTGCTATGGCTATGGCAATGGCTATTGCTATTGCTGCTATGGCTATGGCTATGGCTATGGCTATGCCTGCGATGGCTACGGCTATGGCTGCTATGGCTATGGCTATGGCTGCTATGACTATGGCTATTGCTGCTATGGCTATGGCTATGGCTATGGCTATTGCTGCTATGGCTGTGGCTATGGCTATGACAATGGCTGCTACGGCTATGGCAATGGCTGCTATGTCCATGGTATAGATATGCCTATGGCTGCTACGGCTATGGCTATAACTGCTATGGCTATGGCATTGGCTACTGTGGCTATGTCTATGTCTATGGCTGCTATGGCTATGGCTATGGCTATGGCTGCTATGCCATTGGCTATGGATGCTATGGCAATGGCTATGGCTGCTATGGCTATGGCTATGGCTGCTAATGCTATGGCTATGGCTATGGCTGCAATGGCTATGGCTATGGCTGCTATGGATGCTCTGGCTATGACTATTACTGCTATGGCTATGGCTATGCCTATTGCTATTGCTGCTATGGCTATGGCTATGGCTATGGCTGATATGGCTATGTCTATGGCTGCTATGGCAATGGCTACGGCTGCTATGGCAACGGCTGCTATAGCTATGGCTATGGCTGCTAATGCTTTGACTACGGCTATGGCTCCTATGGATAAGGCTATACCTGCTATGGTTATGGCTATGTCTGCTATGGCTGTGGTTATGGCTGCTCTGGCTCTGGCTATGGCTGCTATAGCTATGGCTATGGCAGCTTTGGCTATGGCTGCTATAGCTATGGCTATGGCTGATATGGCTATGGTACCTATACGTATGGCTATGGCTGCTATGGCCATGGCTATGGCTGCTATGGCTATGGCTACTATAGCTATGGCTATGGCTGCTATTGCTATGACTATTGCTGCTTTGGCTATGGCTATGTCTGCTATGGCTGTGGCTATGGCTATGGCTGCTATGGCTATGGCTATGGCTGCTATGGCTGTATGGCTATTGCTATTGCTGCTATGGCTATGGCTATGGCTATGACTATGGCTGCGATGGTTACGGCTATGGCTGCTATGGCTATGGCTATGCCTGCTATGGTTATGGCTACGGCTGCTATGGCTATGGCTGCGGCTGCTATGGCTATCGCTATTCGTGCTGTTGCTATGGCTATGGCTGCTATGGCTATAGCTATGGCTTCTATGGCTGCTATGCCTATGGCTATTGCTGCTATGGCTATTGCTATGGCTATGGCTATGGCTTCTGTGGCTGCTATTCCTATGGCTATTGCTGCTATGGCTACTGCTTTGGCTATGGCTATGTCTGCTATGGCTATGGCTATGGCTGCTAGGGCTGCTATGGCTGTGACTATTGGTGCTATGGCTATGGCTATGGCTATGACAATAGCAGGTGTGGCTATGGCTATGGCTGCTATGTGTATGGCTATGTCTATGGCTGCTATGGGTATGGCTATGTCTATGGCTGCTATGGATATAGCTATGGCTGCTATGGATATAGCTATGGCTGTTATGGCTATGGCTATTGCTGCTATGGCTGCTGTGGCTATGACTGTTGCTGCTATTGCTATGACTATGGCTATGGCTATTGCTGCTATGGCTGTGGCTATGGCTACAGTGGCTATGGCTATGGCTATGGCTGCGATGGCTATGTCTATGGTTGCTGTTGCTAATGCGTCTATCTGCTATGGCTATGGCTACGGCTGCTATGGCTGTCGCTATGCGTGCTATGGCTATGCCTATGGCTATTGCTGTGGCTATGGCTATGGCTGCTATGGCTACGGCTACGGCTGCAGTGGCTATGGCTATGGCTATGACAATGGCTGCTATG